>NW_024962273.1:4723961-4883365 GCF_019238085.1 Lagopus leucura | reverse complement strand
TTTTTTTTTTTTTTTTTTGTGTGTGTGTAACTATTAGGATGTAAGGTCAAGATAAATTACATTTTCTACCCATCATTTTTCTCTTAGAGTATCTCTCGCATCAGCATTTCCCTCAAGCTATACTCATGCTTCACCAGTTTTTTAAGCACAACAAGCAATCTAGACCTTGCCATCTCACAGCTGAATCAATCCAGCTCACAGGAGAGGATATTATATTATTCTTCCTGCTTGGCACACATCACTCCCTTGAACGTATTTGCTCCTCTCTTCTGTTTAATAAGAGAAGCTTTGGCCTTTGGATCAAATGTCACTTGCAGTACCTGCTGGAACAGTGATTTGTATTACGGATTTGCAGCAAAATCCACCACAATTATTATGAAAATTTTCCTTAGGAATAAGTGGATCCAGTGGAAAAAAGCAATGAACCACAGGCAGACACATAGATAGCTATTGGAATGGACAAAGCTACCTCACTTCAGTCCTTTTAAATATCTCTATAACAAAATTGCCTGGGACATCTGGACACCATGGTCAGCTCAGACTCAGCACATTCTTTCTCATGTGAAGTTCTGGAGTATGGAAGACTACAGCCAAGCATAAGTCCTGACAGTATGTGTTGCATCAATGTCTACTGTACATAACTGCAGTTGTTTGCTCTCTGCAACCACCATACAGTCAGTGCAGTGAGCCCCTCACCTGTATTGCTTTCCATGGGACAAGGAGAGAGGGATGTCCAGTAAGGAGTGTAAGAAGGTTTTACCATTTGTCCACGCTGCACACACCTAACACAGAAACAAAGAAAACAACTGGAACTGCTTGAAACAATTTGAATACATCCTTACTTGAAGTTAAACAAGAATTTCATCCCTTTGCATGAGTCTTCCCTAAATTATAGCCTCATTTGTAGATTAAATTTGCCTGAGGACAAGAGTTTTCAAAGGAGTTAGATAATCTACAGCCATCCAGGGTATCCAGAGACATAATTAATAGCTCCAAAAAAAGGGAATGAAGTTTAAACATTCATGTTTCAGATATTAGAGTGTGGCGAGGACGTGTTTTGTATCTTTGTAGCCTGAGCTTGGGAAAAGAGCTTCCTTAGATTCTTTCAAGCATCTCACCACTGACAGAGACAGATTACTGAAATAGATGGTCTTTAGGTCTCATTCGGTTCTTAATCACTGGATCCTGCGATGCAGTCAGGTAACATTTTTCTTCCTGAGCACATTAAAATATGTAGGCAAACCAGATAACATTTTCTAAGCTTATTTAATATTTCTAATGTGGCTGTCAGTTGGCTTATGAAATGTTTACCTTTACAGTGGTTTTCACTTTCCTCTTAATAAGTTTTCTCTTTGGAAATTAAACCAAACCGTGATACTGTGCAAAGATATTGCCAGTACTGCTGACCATACAGAGTGCTGAGTTTCCTGAGGCCATTTTATAATTAAATGCTGGAATGTGAATGAGTTTACTCACTGAAGAAGATACTGCATTTGAAATCTTCCCAACATAATTTCTTCTTTTAAACTCCATCACCTAGTGTTCTTAAAGCCTACCCAGAAATTAAATACTGTTCTGTGATGGTGCAAATTCCTGCATGGCATTCAGCCACAAAATTTTGGACCTCTGTACAAATGAAGGCCAGATGAAGCAAGGCAAGTACAACAAAAAGCCTGTGTGATGTGTAGGCATAAGTTGTATACTCTGCAGTGTTGCTGAAATTGTAAATTCAGAATCCCCAGCTTGCACAGCTGTGAGTCAAATCAAAGTAAAACAAGCAACTAATTTCAAGTGGATACTGCTTCAGACCACCTAGAGTCCCTCTGATCAAGTTATGCTGTCGGGCAGTGGTATGTACTATTAGAGCTGCCCTACTGTGGGAAATTGGGTCAAAAATCTCTAGCAAAGCCAGATTGCTTCCTATTTTTATTACTATTTTGTGATTTTTAATGGTCTGCATAGCAAGCCCTCCAGCAGTTCAAAAAGGACATGTCCGCAGCTTAATATGGGGCCCATCAGAAGACATGTGGCTACAAGCAAATGGCAATTTTCTCATATTTAGGCTTATTCTCTCACTTGTCAGTGGCATTTTTGTCCCTATAGAAGTACTAAACACACACATGCAACACAAAAGCTCCTGCTATCCTCCAGTCTTTCCACCTGCACTGTGGTGTCACGACTCTTTCTGAATTGCCATCGTGAACATCCAAAGAGGAATTTTCTACTTTCTCCCCGCACAACTTCTGTCTTAATGCACTGAACTCTTCCATTACTCATGTTCACACCTTTTAAAAATTCCTAATCATGATTTCCAGCCAGTCTAGACGTGAATAGTTGATTTAATCATTCTGCAGAGTGCATGCTTTCCTGACCCACTAACCACTTTTACAGCTTCTCTCTAAACTCCCTCCAAATTAGTCAACATCTTTCTGTTAATGATGCATTCAGAGTTAACCTAAAAGGTGAAAAAGCATCACTAAATGAGCTCCTTTCTACACTAGCAGTGGCTTAAATGAAAGTAAGCTCCAGCAAAAAAAGTTGACTTTAATGGTACTAGCAGCTGAGAGAAAAGTCTGCTTAGAAGTGGAGCCACGAGGCAGATGGATGGTTACAGGAATTTTAACAGACCAATATGCTAATGTGGAGATGCCAATAAACAGAATCATTTGGATGAATATTTGATGGATTCAGGGCAACATCATAAGATTTTCAATTTAATTAAAAAAGGCCTAGGAAACCAGAGAAAAACAAAAACATGTTCTCTTCATACTCCTTAAAGGAAATTGTTTTGAGTTTTTTTTCCAGTCCAGTAATAGGAAACTTTAAAAGAACAAGAATGGCAAGTACACAGGTTCTTTACTTACTTTCAGAAAAGGAAAGAACTGATCTAGCTATTGCTTCTGACTAAAGCAGGAGGGATATTTCAGACAAGGAGCTTGTGGGAGGGAAGAGATTGCATTCCCTAATCATACATGCTCTTCCTCTGTATCCATGGACTGCCATACAATTTCTTTGGTGTAACAAGTGAGCAGTGACACAGAATGTCATGGAACTGCTTGGACTATAAAACATTACTGGTTGTGTGGAGAGATTGGTATTAAAATATTAAAATATCTGCTCAAGAAAAGCAATAATCAGAATGCTAAAAAATGGAAGAAATTAAATGTCAGTCTACTCATGCAATTGCTAAGGAAAATATTTAATCTTTTGTATCTTAGTTACATGAGCACTAATTCTATGACAAAGAATCTCTGGCAGGGCTATAAAGAAAAAAATAAGTGTAAAGCCAATTTCAAAATCAGATTCAATATCAAATAATGAGAATATTTCCAAAGATTCACAGAGCTGAGAATTATCTCAAAACATTTATGGAAATTCTTAAGAAATTACAACTTCTATTGAAAGAGAAAAGAATTCTTGTAAATTTTTAATCTAAGCTACACAGACAATTATATTAATAAGAGCAAATTATTTCATGAAATATTTAGTTTTTCTCTATGCTAAATATTACTTTGAACATGATTCTCCTGAGAAGATTTGAAAGTTCAAGAAATACATAGAAACAAAACAGGAACAACTATTAAATATAATTTTGAAAATGTATTCATAGCATAGAGCATTGCTTCCATCATTACTTAAAAAATGAAAATACTTTGGTGAGCTATTGCATTTTATTCTTTTTGTAGACAGAGAAAAAAACATAATAAATACTTTGTGCAATATGTTCATTTAATAGAAAAACATCTCATGTATTATAGAACACATAATGTACAATTAACATCAAAGTTATGGCAGAAATGCACAGCTTTTTATTAATGTCTACATTTACTTTGTATTATGCCAAAGCTAACCAGCCATGTATTTGCTATCATCTACAATATGTCTTGATAATTAATCCAATTGTGAAATTTCCTAAATTGTGTGCTGCTGTGGCTTTTGTTGTATGGCTCCTCAACGTGACATTACTTCATAATTAATGCATGCCACATTTCCTGTAGGAAATGCATTGGTTTCTAGCCATCCCAGTCCTTAGCACTGACTCACCACTGGGTTTATCTGCACTGTCCCACAGGCTGGGTCCCCATTCTCACCCAAACACTGGCCTTTGACTGCCCATGCACCACTCAACAGTGCTGAGATGTCAAATCCCAAGAGTTTACCTGACTGTTAGGTGACTGTAGGAGAGCACATTGGAGACACAGTGTAAATGTGGACAAGTCCTCCCTCAGGCTGTCAGCTCCTCCCAGGTGGGAATCATGGCTACGGGGAGGCTACCCTGAAAAAGACAAGCATGTGTTTCTGTAAACAAGAGTTCTGCTCTTACATTTAATACAATTAACACTTGCGCTGACACATATCTATGCACATTTATATATATATGTACAAAATATCATTTATATATATTCATATGCACACGTGTGTATACATACATCATACAATCTACACAGAAGAAGTCCTGCACACACACCCTCCCCATCAGAAATTTTTACTATTATAAGTATTATCTATATTATTATTATTATATATATCTATTATTTCTTCAGAGCATGCTCAGAACCTGCCCTGCAATAAGCTCTTCAAAAGTTTCTGTGCATAGGACACACTTTCTCTATATTTGTCTATTCCTTTTCATGGATTTTGTCTGCCCTTCCTTTCTGCTCTTTTCCTCTGACTTTCACATATATAAATTCATTTATTTTCTCATTTTTATCTCTTTCTTTTTTTGTCTCTTGCTCGTTCTAGCCCACTCAGTTTCCTAGTACCTATTCCTTTGGGCTACAGCTTTGATTTGTGCTTTCTCCATTTTATTCGGAGACCGAAAAAGGAGGGAGCAAGTGGCCCCATGTGTACAGAAGCAGGGATGCAGCACAAAGTGGAGCATAGGAGCTGGCTGCCTGGCATGTCACATGGCAAAGGACACGAAAGAGAAAAATTACAATTATGAAAGCCCGTAGCTCAAGGAGAGAAGCTGCAGTAAAGCATGGGGAGCTGACAGTCTGACCTCAGAGGAGAAGAGCAAATAAACCTGCCCAGGAATGAGAAAGAGGGCTGCACAGTTTGCTGCAGCTCAGAAACTCCGAATTAACAAAAAAAAAAAAACCCTGCAAACCAAGAGGGACCTGCATGGGGAGAGAGGAAGAGATGCCCAGAAACCTTTTTCTTCTTGTTCTGTCTCACCTAATTTCCTGGAGGATTTGTTTTGTTTTAATTTTTGGTTTAGAAGGTAACTAGCCAAGTATGAATTTCAGAAAAAAAAAAAAAAGACACACACATTTATTTATCTATTTAAGGGCCTCTGCTCCTTCTTGAAAGCCTGAACTGCCAGAAACAAAAGGCAGTCCCACCTCCACTTGAGCTGAAATTGGGGCCCTTCACAACCACAGAGTGAGGCAGATTTTGCTCTTCGGTTAGTGCACAAGGAGGTGGTAGAGTCCAAGTTTATTAGACTGAAATATGATTTCCCCAAATCATTCAAAATTTCTCCTTCCTCCCCTCTTTTAAGGTTTTAAATGCCTGAAAGCTTTCCTGTACTCAAGTGCCTACTTTGGAACTGTGTTACAACTTGTTTTTTTTTGTGAAAGCTATGTCTTACATATAATCACTTCCCACTTCTCTTTCCACTCTTCCTAATACTAAATAATGCACAGAAGGCCTCACCTGTTGTTTGTAATGTGCAGGACAATCATCCATGCATCTCTCCCTCCCTGCTGCCAAGGAGCCCCTTTGGATCAGCAGCCCTTGGGTAGAAAATTCATTGGTCAACTGCTGTGGTCTTCAGCAGGCTTTGCAGCAATCTTTGGCACCCTCAAATCTTGAATTTTCTCACCTCAGACACATTTCCATATACGTATGCATAAGGAGAGAGGGAGAAGAAACTTCTGGGGCTGCGGCACCAGAGTCTTCATGGGTGGAACCAAGTTTGCATTCAGGCACTAAACACTGAACTGAGTTGAAAACAAATATCAGTTTTCATTGCAAGCTTAGAGCTCTTCTGTGGAAAATTAATTCAAGAGAATAGTAAGTCAATTAATGTGTTAACTTTGCTGTTCCTTCAAAGAGCTTTCACAGCTGCATTAATATAAATGTTCCAATATCGCTTAGGATTGTTCTCCTTGCACATATACCTTATGCTTAACATAGGAACTATCTCAGTGCCTGGACAGCCATTTCAGAGGTGGCCTCAGCATCCAAGTCCTGCCTCTAAATTCCAGTACACGTAGCTATGATTTTTTATTTTATCTTCTATCTTTATGAGCCATTCTTGTACCATCACTACCCCACAAGCTGGTGTTGAACTCAGTCACAGATGGCAGTCCCATGCATAGGCCTCAGTGATTTCCTTGTTGTCTGTTTACGAATGAACTTTTTACGCCTAAAAAATTAACCAAATCAAAGGCACTGCAAAAGTAATCAGAGGCACAGAGATAATATATCTCATGGGCTGCTGACAGTGTGGAATATCTGCCCAACTAGGAGGCCATAGAGATATGTGCTTCCATTGGGTTTTATGAGGAGCTAGATAGGTTTTGTCAACAGTAAAAGCATTTTCAGCCATACCACAGCAGCAAATACAATAAAGGCAATGCAACCTTGTGCTCCAGGCAGTGCAGACAGTTCCATGATGAGTCTCGACCTACACATCTCTGCTGGGCAGGGTGAGGTTCTGTGCATAGGGTGTAGGGTCAGCTTTGGGGTTTGATGGTCCGAACACACACAACACACTATATTTTCTGGAAAAAGAAGAAAATGAAAGCCAAGCTAGGGCAAAGAGGAGGAAAAAAAACCAAACAACATGTCAAGTTTTCAGTTAGCAGAGGAGAAATGAAAATAAGATTTAGTAAGAGATCAGCTTTAACTCTGAAACAAATCCAGCAGGCACTTGTGATAGCATATAGCTGTTATCCCTACGATGACAAACACCAAAACAGATCACTTCTTTTGTGTCTGAAATAGGCCTTTGTCCTAGCTCCATAGAAGAGAAGCCTGGACTGGATGGTGCAAACGGTGTTATCACAGTGCTGATGCTCTGACAAGGTGCTTTGTGAGTAAACCAAGGTAAGTTCTATTGTCGTTTGTCTAGTTATCTGTCCAAACAATACTTTCAATTTTCATTTTTTGTCATTAAGATGGATTCACTCTGAGTTCTTCCTGAGTAGTAAGGCAAAAATATGCCTTCCCTGCGACTGCATTATTTCCTTCCTTTTCCACGGACAGATGCTCAGATAAAGCAGCAAAGCTCCTCTGAAGTGAACTGAGCCATGATAGCTCCAGCTACAGATTTTGTCCATAGCAGATACCTCTGTGGACTGATCCTGATCCTGGAGAAGTCAGCCATGAAATTCCACATATTTTCAGTAGGGCAGAATTGGTCCCAGTGTATACATAGAGCTGAATTGCTGAAAAGATGAAGGAAGAAAAGGCGTCGTAAAGTTCCTGGTTTGCTAAGCAGATGGGGGAAAGAAGTCCAATTATAGTGTAAAGCATCATTTCACTAAAAGAAGTGTGAGTGCTGGAAGAGCTCTGAACAGAGGGGATTTTGCTCTGCCATGTGCAGTCTCCAGGAAACAAAAGGAAGGGTGTGACTGAAATGAAGACAGGCAGAATGTAATATTTTCCTTTGATGTGTAAACAGATTTAATGCAACAAAAATCAATGAGGAAACTCTCCAAAGGAGAGTATTTTAATGTGTTATCATATTTCACATAGATTTCATAAAAACTCAATTTCAATTATAGCACAGTTTACAAACAGTGCTGTGCCTCCCTGGAAAACATATGGCCATCAAAACTTCAAACAAAATACTGCCAAAGCCTCTCATAAAAAATAAATACCCATAAGCCAGTGTGTTATTGTCCTTATAATGTTTGTTGAATGCCTATAATTCTTCTCGTGTCCGCCTCGGCTGTCAGCTTTCTGACACTCTGCTCTCCCTTCCACTTACCTCCCGTGGAAGATGTCTTGGAGACAGAATGCGAGCAGGAAATATAGTGTGAGGAGCTTTTAATTATTTTGGATATTATCTTACATTTCCAGCTGGGTTGCTGCAGAAAAAGAAAAAAAAAATGTCATAACCAACCCCTTGCAAAACAACGGAATAGCATCAGCAGAGAGACAGTGGCTGAGGGATGGGATGGTGCTGCAGCATCTGCTAAAAATGAGGAAACGGACTCTGGCCCAACAGCAGCAAATGGTTCCCTGAGATCTCTGGGCTCCTGCACAAGCTCCTGCTTTGATAAATGAATAACCTGCCCCACAGCTCAGCCTCTGGTCTCTCTGCAAGAGGTTGTGCAGGATCAGAGTGGTATGCATGCAGGTGGGGGCTCATTTTTGTATTTCTATCAAGGGATTAGATCAAAGTGGATTCTGTAATTTTGTCACGTAGGGACTCAATGTTGCTTAATGCACTGCAGTGTGCAACAAAAGGGCATTTAGAACTTATAGATAAGAAGCTGTAAATAGGTCAAAATAGCCAGTGTTGGCTCATAAGCTGGCTCTTTCCACTTCTGCTAGAAGTTCAAGGGCAGAATGAAGGTAACACTGGGGAGAATGGCAAAGTTGGCTCTGAAACAGCTCTGACTCAGCACACCAACATACAGCTTACCCTATAACCCAGTGATCACTGCCAGGATATCTGTGTGTCAAATCACTTTTTGTTCAGCTGTGAAATAGGCAAAATTCTATGGAAGAAGAAGTGATGCTTTTTTCCTACCTATAATTTCCAGAAGAATCCCTGTATCTCTCTGTGCCATTCTGAATCAGCACAGAAATAATCTTCATCCAGTAACAACAAAAGTATTCCCTTTTTATCAGTGGAGACTCATCTCTTTTGTTCTCTAAGGCCATCCTGCTGTCAGAAGGAGACCAACGTGAACAAAAGAAGGGCTGCCATTTTTGAGGGAAGACAAGCTGCCCTGTTCCTCGCTGAGCATCAGCCTTTTTTGCCTCTGTAGTGTGTGCATGGGGAAGGGCATTCACCCATTTCACTCCTATACAATGCCATGCAGCTCCTGTAGGTTCCAGGGGCATTTGGAAATATTGGGGGGGGGGGGGGGGGGAAGAGATACTCGTTTTAGAGGTTTTGCACTGTGCTTGTGCAGTGAAGAGAGAAGCTGGAGATGGAGGGAGGTTAATGCGGAGCAAATACTGATAAAGCGCCAGGAATGTAGCAGGAGAAATGAAAAAAAAAGAAATATATGGAAGAAGGAAGACATTACTGATAGCATTAGTGAAGTGCAAGTGTGTGGGAAGAAAATGTGATGGATGCTGGCAAGGGAGGAAGAGCTCACAAACTGATGTATTTCAGTTGTGAGAAAGAGGACACTGCTCAGAGCTATTACTTTTCCTCAGTACACACCTGTCTAACAAAGACTGTGATGGTGGAGTGATGGCAGGCAGTAGCGTGGCCTGTGCCTCTGCAAGGATGCTACAGCTGGCACCGTTGAATTTTGCTCTACTTTCACTGGAATAGACATCCTATGTGAAGTTAAAAAGAAGAAAAAAAAAAAAAAGGAAAAAACAGAGCCCATGACAGCCAGTCTCTGAATCCTAGGGAGATGGGTCAATGTGCAGCCACTTTGGCACTAATGTGAAGAGCAGGTAGTGACAATCTCAGCCCTGAACTCTCTCTCTCTGCAGGGCTGTCCTCACTGCTGTAGACCCAGCAAGCCTTCATGTAATAGGAGAACTAGGCAAAAAATATGCACTATCTGTAATTGCTAGATACCTCTGGGACAGCTGCTGGCTGAAAGGAGCATCCTATATTGGGAAAGGTCACTTGTCTTGTAAGGGGCTGCACATACGATAAAGACATATCTAGGAGAAGATAGCAAATTTTTTTTTTTTTTTTTTTTCAGAAGGGATTTGAAATATATCATTGCTATATACCCACTGACATTAATTCAGCGTCTACAAAGGATGTGTTCTACTCAGAGTATGGCCAATCATCCCCACATCTGCCATTAGGATTTTGCATGAAAGCATTTAGTGGAACTTTTTTTTTCCCCCACAAGTGGTCCATGTCTTCACTAACTGAACTACTTTATATACTTAATATTTTTATAGGTAAGCTCCTAGGGACAGACTGATATTCAAGCTCATTGGCTTAAGTAGCCACCAACAGTGTGGCCTGGTCATCTCTAGAAAAGATATAAAAAGGAAAGGGTGATTTATTTTTTTTTTTCCTTTCTTACTACTAACAACTGTACCTAAGATCACAACAGACATAACAGAAATACTAAAATTAATCATTCTCCAAATGCCTGAGCAAGTAGCAATGACTTAACGTTAAAAACAGATACTTGCTGCTTTTGAGCTAGTTCTGTCAAGATTCATCGATAAATATCCTTGTACAGAAAGATGGGTCTCATAACGTCTCCCAAAAGAATTTACAAATGATGGGAAGGCTTCATGTACAATTACAATCGTAACAGCATTACAGTGCACAGGAACGTGTACTTCTGATGCTCGTTACTGCCTACCACCTCAGTCTTTACCGTGAGGCAAATTTATTCTCAAATTTTCCAGTCTCCTATTTAGAGATCTGTAATATCAAGGCAGCCTTACCCCATAAACCGTGAATTCACACTCAGATGACAGTCCTAGAAGGGCATTCATAGGTGTGCACGTTGACTCAGCCTCCCCATTAAATACAAACCTCCGGAGTCTGCAGCACTTTTGGATGAAAAATAACATACCTTTTTTGCCTTCAGATTCCTCATCTCCAAAAGCAGGCAGTGGTGGGGTGGGCAGCATGTATCTGAGAGCCACAGGAGTCAACGTGCATTTGGGAGTGATCCAGTGCATGTACAGGAAAGCACAAGGCTGGTATCTAAGTGCTCTTATATATTTAATGAAGAGTCATGAAGAGGAAATTGGCAACTTTGCTTAACTTGTAAACAGCCAGGTGACATTAGCTGACAAACATTATGATAATGTTTCCCTGCTATCAGGCAGGAAGAATAAAGAACAAGAGCTGAAGTAATGGAGGCCAGAGTTAACGCTTCAGTCAGTATGTGGATCGGTGTTATTGCAGAAGGTGGAACCCACCTGTGCAGAGCAAAGGCTCTTTGGGGTGTCTGTGTGTGGTGTGTGTCCTTAGGACATATCAGGGAGAGTGGTGGACCTGGTGTAGTGCCTAGAGGAAGGCATGAATCTGCGGGGGCAAGACTCCCCAGAATGGACAAGGTCACACGGTTGGCGTGGACAGCACTGCCATGAAGGCTCCATGAAGTCAGGCAACGTTTAAGAAAATGAATTAAATTCCAAAAGAAATGCTTCCTGGGTCTGTGCCTCAGGACTGGAGCAGAGATACCTGGGCCACAGTTTCCTGCAGTGCTGAGGGAAGTGGGGAAGAGAAGAAAGCTGTGGTAGACTTTGATGAGGCTACTCTTGAGTGAATGCACAGTGAATAAAAGACAGCTCTTGGAAACTAATTATTACATAAAAGTGCTCAGTGCAGATGTGTTGAAGATGCAGTTATGAAAGATGGGATTTAGCATCTATTCCAATAAAACCTGTGTCAAATGACAGCCAAGTCTGACACAGTTAATTAAAGCAGGGTGCTCAGACAGTCATGTATAGACAGCAATAAACAGCGTTTTCAGTTGATTAAACAGCAAAGGCTGGGGCTTTTGGCTTGGCACAGGAAATACTTGCTGCAAGTGCACCTAAATGCTGCAGTATTGCTGTTCCCAACCTGGCAGGGAAGCCCTTGGTGCATTCAGATGGCTGTCCCATTAGCACAGGCTAATAAATTATAATAAATGCCCACAAGGTGTCTGGGAGAAAGCATGGCGCATGGTGAAGCAATTTGCTGGGCCTCCAACAGGTAGGAAAGGTGTTTGGAAGTGGGCATGCATTCATTGGGATGGTTTGGTTTTTCCACTTGTTTTTAAAGATGCTCCTGTTGGTTTTTTGACAGAGAAAAGATGTGCCAGAGCACTGATAAAGGAGTTTGGGAGCACTGAGACTTATTCTTAGTGCAATCAGCTTCCATTGTTCATAGCTTTCAGCTCTCATCTTCAGCAGCAGTGTCGCAGGCATGCAGTACGACAGCCAACGTTTACACATGTAACAGTAAAGTGCCTTGCCACAGATTATGTTTATAGCCAAGAAAAGAACAATAGAGAAACAAGAGAAGCATTGTATGCCTTTCACAGCACTCTGTCATTAACAACAGTGTCCTGCAGCCATTCTTCCTCAGCAAGGAGTTTTACTGAACAATTCACTAGGAATATGGAAGACTAAAGCTGGCTGTGAGTGAATTTCTGCTTTCCATCTCACTGGGTTCATTAAGCACAATTAACCCCCTCTCACTGAGAATGCCACCAGCTGTACTTATACACTTTAA
Source organism: Lagopus leucura (assembly GCF_019238085.1). NCBI lineage: Eukaryota > Metazoa > Chordata > Aves > Galliformes > Phasianidae > Lagopus > Lagopus leucura. Next base: position 4,871,016 of record NW_024962273.1, on the reverse strand, counting down.
CACTGGTATCCCAGGATTTGTGAGTATGGTTCATATTATTGATACGAATTCCTGCATTTATAGAATAATCAAATGGATGAGTACAATTCAGATGAGAAAAGTAGTATGGCAAAATTTTTGTTACGTTTTCTTTCTCTTGTAAGCAACAATAGATTTCCTAGGCTCTTCAAGATGGTAAACACTGTAGGAAATGGAATGAAGGGACTTCCTACTAAAAATCTCAGCAGAGAACTGCCAACAGTGCAATAAATGTAATATAATATCATATAACACAATGCAATACAATGCAAGCTGCCTGCTGGTGTCAGAGGACTGACAGGAAACGGCAACTTATGGGATACAAGGGCTCATCAACAGAGCTAATTATCTCTTATGAATTGTTAATAGGTAAAAAATATTTTTATTGTATACGATCCAGAGAACAAAAAGAGGCTAAAAACCATATGGAGGAATGAAAGAGCAGGATGGACATATTTCTAGAGACTTTGTGCTGGATTCATTTATCAGTCTGAGTTTTCCAGACTCAGGAGCCAAGCAGAGCTTCTTTGCAAATCCATGCGGAGCTTAAAAGTAGTAGAGAAAAGCAGCAATTCAAAATGAGTTTTAGTAATGAGGCTGCTCTTTACTTTTCACAACAATGGATTTTTTTAAAAGATTTGTCAAAGAGAATTGAATTTGGATCCGTGAATACTGCAGTAAATGATGCAACTCGAGTTAATTAAATTCCATCACCCAAGAAATACATTTTTTCTGTCTTTCAGCAGATGTTTGCTACAGCCATAGTCTTGGTGGAAGCTAAGCACTCATTTTAGATCAACAAGTTTTACCTGTGAAGCTATTCTGAGTATACTTCAAACATATGGAAAAGTCTCATGAGCAAAAGCTATTTAGAATAGGAAAGATGGAAAAGTAAAGCTAATGTGAATCAGCTCAGTATTCTTTTTTTGTTAAGTTTTGGTGCAAGTATAGGTATGCACCTCACCAAGAACAACCTTTACTTTGGGAGGAGGTGGAGTGTTGCCAGGCTTTCCCCCTTGGGAATACTAATTACAGTACACACCACCAAGGATCTCCATCAACACTCAAATGAGTTTTGGAATTGAGAAGCAAGTGACTAAAGCGTTACTTGCAGCATTAAATCACGGGGTGTCCCAAGGCGCACAGCAATATGATAAAAAAGTTTTTCTCTCATTTTGTGGAACAGATACTATGAGTATCATTTCACATCCAGATACCTGCCCATCAGCAGTATCCAGCCAATGTTCATTACCACGACATTACTAATATTTTTCTAAAAACACAAGTACAGATGATGCTTGTATGTACAGCAAACACAGGGCAGCAGTATTTACTTCAAAATGCACCTTTTTTTTTTTTTTTTCTTTCACTTGAATACTTTCAATAGCAATATTGTGTGTTCTTACAAGGGTTTCAGACCACAGATTTATGCTCTACTGGTAACTACATTGCTACTTTCAGCAATAAACTCTATTCAGAAAAAAAAACCAAAAAACCATAAAATCTCATGTGCCCTGACTGCACAGTGAACCTAAAAAAAAAAAAAAAAATCTATCATTAAGAAGCAGATTTGCTACACAGAATTTTGAGCAGCTTTAATTTCTGCTGTACATTCTCACCCACACTGAACAGTGAACTCCTGAGCTCACACGCGAAACATCCAATGACAGGATTTTAAATCCTGGAGCATAAAGAAACTAATTTAATCATCCCAAAGCATGTTGATAAAATAGTTAAGTAGATTAGATTAAAATTCCGCACTTGCAATGTTTTATGAGCAAAGCTGCTTAGTCCTATGGGTAGCATTTTTCTTTGCAGTAGTCCAAGAAAAGCATCACAAACAGTTGTGTTATGTACACTGAATACATGTTACTTATATCATAATAATTGCTCAGTTCTTGGCAAACTCAGAATTCAGAGTACTCATAAAGAGCAAGTTATGTGCATATCCATTTCCTATTAGAAATTTAATTACGTGGAACCAGGCTATGAAAACTAGAAATTTTGCTTCCTGCTCACGTGCCTGGACTTCAGAAGTCATCTGTGTGTTTCTGTAGTACCTTAGCCCCAGATATTGCCAAATTAAGTGCCACCAGATCTCATAGTGGCAGAAGAAACACTCACAGATGCATATTTCCATACACAAATATAAGGCTTTGTCAATACCATGAACAGAAACAAAACAGTGGGTACATCTCAGTGGTGATCAGTACTGATTTCCCCCTAGCTTGGCATGCAGAACGGTTGTGGAGAATCATTAAAATCCTTCAAGATGGAAATCACAGGATAAAAAGTAGGATAATGGATTGCTTTGTTTTGTAAGGCTGCTGTCAGTTATGTCAACGAGCACCTTCAATAAAATCATACAATTTATATGAATTCATAGCAATGAAAACTAAAATGTGAGATGTCTTTATTACCATAAGCTTCTATTTCCCAATGTATTCTTTAGAAATATCCATTTACATGAATTCTTGTACTTTATAAGGTTCTCATAGTCCCCTCATTGTCTTGAAGCAAGTGCACATTTTTTTATATGTCCATGAGGGAAGCAAACCAGACTAGACAGCTGTCTTTCACAGCTGATGTGTCTGATCCCAAGAGAAGGTCAGCATGAAGTGGCAGCAAGAGTGAATGCAAGAGCCGCCAGGGAGAAAAAAAGCTTGCAATCACTGCAATTACACATAACAGACCTAGTGCTTTATATAACCATATCATTTCCCTCCCTGAAAGAAATATATGGTCAGAGTATTCCTGTGAGTACCCACATTCACTCCCCTTACCTTCTTTCTTGCTCTTTGAGATCCATATTTTAGCATGAAAAAAAATACATATTTTAGCTGAGGAAAAAAAAAGCAAAACAAAACACCAAGCCAAAACAGAAAAATTAGAAAGAAATAAACAAACAAAAGAAGGCCTGGGAATGCTATGATATGCTAGCTATTGGAACTGCCATCCCAAAGAAAGCTGCTGTCCATTTGAAAAACAGATTTTTCTTCCAGCTTATGGCCTAAATCAGGAAAATTCAGTCATTCTCCATTGTATAGGAAGAATAACACAAATGTTATTTCTTTTCCTGAAGGTTAACAGCATTCAATTAACAACAAAATATCACACACACCCTGGTCGGTGTGGAACAGACTCCTGGGGTGTTTGTTGACTTTCCACCCCAGTGCACTCAGTAAATACTACAGATTGCTCGACCTGCACATCTTCACCAAAGTATATCTACGTCAGTTCAACCTTTAACAATTATTTCCCTTTCTTTCATTTCCTGGCTTAATTGTAGCGGTGGGTATGTGACAGCTGAAGGGAAAGCTGTCGATTTTGAACCAGAGTATAATGGGAGCTAGGTGGGTCTTAGGTACCTACCTCCTTTAGTGGCTGTGTCCCTCATATGCCACCCAATTGGTTTTCTGCAGACAGCAGGTCTGCATTTTCACATCTTGCGGTCAGTCGTTAGTGCTAAACTGTTAATGGACTCACTCATCTCAAGAACTACAAATGCAGAACATCACTGCTTTCCTGCCGATGCTATGAGTATCATCAGACAACTTAATCACACCTGTACCTGTGGCTCTGCATTTAAAAGACACTTGAATAGTGTTGTGCCAATTAAGTGTAGACTATTACAAGGGTAAAATATGTGACTCACAGCTTACCACTGCAATTTTATCCTTGACATTGAAATAAAACACAAAAATGACCATTAGTTCCATTTAGAGGGGGAGTTTGTAGTGAATGTTGCACCTCTCAACAAGTTTTCAGCCACTCACAAGTTGCTCTCATAGCAAACCCACAGGATTGTAGTCCCTGTGACCTGAAAGTAATGAACTTCTACCCTGATCCTTTGTACAGCTCTAGTCAAATTAAATCTTTGCTGAACTAAAGCATTATCCATTTAGAATGTCATTTAGTTTTTATTTAAAGACCTGAAGTGGGAGAGACTTCAACAATGACCCTTGGTAATTTGACTGAGTAGTAAACATCCTCACGGATCAAAAACAAAACCTCAGAACTAAACAAATGTACTATCCTGAACATTATCAAATTTCACTCATTTGATTCTATTTTAATCCCATGGATTCAACACTCATTTGTACTTTTCCATCCTGCCTCACCGAGTGACCTCAGATTAAATGACCCCTTCAGCTGTTCTTTGTATTAAAGAACCTCGCAAAGCCATAGGTATTTTTTAAAAATCAATTACCCATTTCAGTCCCACAGTTTAACTGTGCACTTTCCTCAGCTGCACTGTTCAAGCTACTCCTAAGTTTCATACAGTTAGCATTTTATCATTTTTTTTTTTTTTTTTTTTTAAATTTAGTCATTTTGTTGCAGTTTTGGCATTACTGATTCATTATCTGCATTACTGACAGTGCTTCAAAAGATTCAGCCTGCTATTGTGAAATAAGGCAGGGCAGAGACAGCAGAGACATTCTTAAAAGTTAACAAAGCTCAGAGATCTCTTTGGAAAACGATTAGGATTGCTTTGTAGTACTATGCCTTGTTGTGTTGGTATAGCAGTAATAAAAGTAGATCTATCAGCGTAGGACAGTGTTCATGATTTTCTGATATTCAGAGGTTTTCAGAAAAAAATGCCTCTTGCCTTTTTACAGATAGGTATAACTTTGATTCCTTGATTTGCTGAAACATGAAGATATTTGCTCAGAGTTCCACTTTGATTTCAGGAGAAGTTTCTTCAAGCTTGAGCTTAGCATCAGCAAGAGATCAGTGCATGTCTTCATTTGCAGAGTAAGACTTAAAAGCAAAGAAGTGACAATTTAGAGTTGTGTGATTGTTTGATCGTTTACTCTTCTGAAGAAAGAGGTGGCAATGAGAGCAGCCACTTATCACCCATCAGCATTATCAAATAACTGATGGTCCAGAGCTGCAGTGAAGAAGGACCACATAACACTTTGGGCTTCATTTTGCCACCCACAGCCTGACTAAAGACATCATTTCAGTATGATTCTCGATCACGAGTGGTAGCGCAAAGCTGAGATGATGTGTACACCAGAGTGAGGTCATCTTATCAGCTTCATTTTTGCTCCCCGCTTTCTTAAAGTTGTAGAAAGAAGTATGGATTGCCTATGATGGATAGGAAAATCAGCTTTAAACATCAGCAACAGAAACTGTATGATAAGAGAAGGTCAGAAAATACAATAGGACTCGTTGTTTAAGGACAACATTGACACTTCAAAAATGGGAGAGAAATGCCAATAGTCTGGTTTAGCTACATCTGATTCTGTTTGGAGATATGGAGAAGGCTGATGTCACACTGAGGTCCTATCAAGACTTATGATTCTGCATTTGTTCTCTTTAGTTAAGTAGTTTCCTCCCCTCAGTACTGTCTACGGTTCTCTGTCATCTGTAATGAGGATGACTTTGCTTTTCTATCATTCAAATCTGGCAGAAACATTACAAGTTTTTAAATTTTAATTTGAATTCTACAAATACAGGAAGTACAAAGAAAGGCTGCAGTCCAGTACAAGAAGCTCTATTTCATAGAATCATAGAATCACCAAGGTTGGAAAAGACCTAAGAGATCACCCAGTCCAACCGTTCACCTATTCCCAATAGCTCCCACTAAACCATGTCCCTCAGCACAACATCCAACCTTTCCTTGAACACCCCCAGGCTCGGTGACTCCACCACCTCCCTTGGCAGTCCATTCCAGTGCCTGACCACCCTTTCTGAAAAGTAATACTTCCTCATGTCCAGCCTGAATCTCCCCTGCCGTAGCTTGAAGCCATTCCCCCTGGTCCTATCACTAATGACACGAGAGAAGAGGCCGACCCCCAGCTCACTACAACCTCCCTTCAGGAAGTTATAGAGAGCAATGAGGTCTCCCCTGAGCCTCCTCTCCTCCAGGCTGAACATTCCCAGCTCCTTCAGCCTCTCCTCATATGGCCTGTGTTCCAGACCCCTCACCAGCTTTGTTGCCCTCCTTTGAACACGTTCCAGGGCCTCAATATCTTTCTTGCAGTGAGGGGCCCAAAACTGGACACAGTACTCGAGGTGCGGCCTCACGAGTGCTGAATATAGGGGAACAATCACCTCTCTGCTCCTGCTTGCAACACTGTTTTTGATGCAAGCCAGGATGCCATTGGCCTTCTTGGCCACCTGGGCACACTGTCGGCTCATGTTCAGCCGAGCATCAATCAATACCCTCAGGTCCATTTCCTCTACGCAGTCCTCCAGCCACACCGCCCCAAGCCTGTAGCGTCGCCTGGGGTTGTTGTGGCCGAAGTGCAGGACCCGGCATTTGGCCTTGTTGAAACTCATCCCATTGGCTTCAGCCCAGCTCTCCAGCCTGTCCAGAGCCCTCTGTAGGGCCTCGCTACCCCCAGGCAGATCCACACTTCCAGCCAGTTTGGTGTCATCTGCGAATTTACTGAGGGTGCACTCGATGCCCTCATCCAGGTCATCAATAAAGATATTGAAGAGGACAGGCCCCAGCACCGACCCCTGGGGAACACCACTCACGACCGGTCGCCAGCTGGATTTGACTCCATTCACCACCACTCTCTGTGCCCGGCCCTCCAGCCAGCTCCTCACCCAGCCAAGAGTGTACCCATCCAAGCCTCTGGCTGCCAGCTTCTGCAGGAGAATGCTGTGGGAGACAGTGTCAAAGGCTTTGCTGAAGTCTAGGTAGACCACATGAACAGCCTTTCCCTCATCCACCAGTTGGGTCACTAGATCATAGAAGGAGAGCAGGTTGGTCAAGCAGGACCTGCCCTTCACGAACCCATGCTGGCTAGGCCTGATCCCCCGCTCATCCTGCACATGCTGCATGATCTCCCTCAAGACAATCTGCTCCATTTCATATTAACTGTATCCATAGAAATGCAGCTAATTTACCTGACTTTTTTTCAACCTGCCATGGAAATACTTCATAGAGTAGTTAGTTTAAAAAACACACACCTAAAACGTTAAGGGAATAAAAATGCATTTGAGTACTGTGAAATGTGAATAATTGAAAATCATGTAGAAAATAAGATGCTGTTGGTTACCGAGTCTGACAAACTTTGGATAAACATTCATACTCTCTGAAATAGCTGAAAACAAAAATTAAAAGAATCCTCTGAAATAATTTCTCTGCTATATATAATACATTGTGTGATTTACTAGCTAGACTGTTTTTCTTCTTTTAGTGGTCAAAGCAGCTTGAAACAGGACACCCAAAACTGACAAGTGTAGCCTGTGGAGCCCCTCAAGGATGCAGTGGGGAGTCAAGGCAATGGGTAAGAGATATTACCTGTCTGATTTACAGTTTTGCCTTACCTTCCTATGTGGAGTGCCTGGTTGTTACCTTGCACCTTGATCTCTTGCAAAACTCCTGCCAGCTAAGGGAGAATTAAACAGAAGTATTTTTACAATATCCACATTTAAAATAGACCATGTAGTTGCAAGTGAACAAAACCCAAATTTTAGCACATTCCTTTTTCATTTGTATTTAGCCAGTTTGCTTGCATCCTTCTGCACATCTCCTGGAATCTCCAACTTTCTGCTTACCTTTAAAGCTGCATCCTTGGAGACATCCAGCCTTGGCAGATAACGTGTCCACGCAGCCAAACATCTTTTGCACGCCTCCCAAAGGCTAGTCCCAGATTCAATCTTTTTCCCTGAAACTTGCTGTTACAGAATTGTGTAGGTGTTTTTGGTTAGTTAAGAAGCACATTGGTTCACTTCCTCTGGGCCACAACTATGGCATAACTAGGTCAAGAGCCCTCTCCTTTCCTGATGGGCTAATTCACTGCACTTGTCATACTGAAGGGTAATGCTTCCTACCCCCTCCCCTTTAGAGAATCACCAAGCACATTTCAGTGTGAAGTGTCCTCCTCGGTGAACTTACATATTTTACATCATGCTGTACAAATAAACACTCTCGTTGCAGCAGCTAAATGGAGCTTAGAAGTTTGCAGGTTATTGTTTTTTTTTCCCTACATGATATGGTAGCAATTAACTACACTAGTGACAGGGAGTGTGGGGTGTCTGACCTCGTTATTTTCATCTGAGATAGGCTCTAACAACTCTTCTGATAATAATGATGCCAACAAAAATAGGACGTGATACAGAACTTTATGACAGGTTGTCATTTTGTACTTGTTGGATCTGGCTCTTTAAACAGACAATATAATCACTGCTATTTAATTATCTTGTCATTATAGTCAATGTTTGCTATTTCAGTTGGTGCTAATGTGCTTGTTAACCTAAATTATCTTATTCCTTCAGTTAAGCATTCGGTTTTAAATTGTGTATATATATATATATATATATATATTAAAAAGAATCTGTTTTATAAGACATGAGGCAAAAATATGTTAAGGTTCTCAATTTGGAACCGCTCTATTTACAAATACTGAAATAAATTACACATTTAAAAAAAAATACTTCTAGCAGTAGGTGCAGATGTTAGTATATATATATGTATATATATATGTATATATATGAATGTCGTAGTAGAACAGAGAACAAAAGTCAATTTGCTCTATTGATCATAACATTTAAAAATAATGCAGTATTTTGTTGTAATGTTGGTTAGGCACTGTGGTTTAGTCAGCTGTGATTAGTTCAATGACAAGATCCCTTCTTCAATCCCTTAGCACTTACTAAATTTATAGTTAGGCTGATTGATGCATGATAAGAGCAGGCAAACAGTTTGACCAATATTCTTAAAACCGGGAAGACAACGTATTAGATTTATGCACAGCTTCAGCTGCTGGGTGTGATTCTGCTTCAGAAATCACAAGTTTGATCTACGGAAGTGGGGCCAACAGCAGTTGTGACGGTTTCCCATCAGCCCCCCACACAGCATGTGATAACACATAATCTGCATTTCTCTGTAGTCCTTCAGTGCATGACATTACTTTTGACTGTCACCACACTACTAGGAGATTACTTTCAGCTCTTTGCCTTGCTGTGTCCCAGTGACCTTGCATATTTAATCATAATTGGAAGTCAAGTGACTTTTGCAAGACATGAATGTTAATTAGCTTTCAAATTGCTAAAGAGGGTACTTCGTCTGGAGATCCTCTGATTGCAGTAATTAATTAGTTGTGTGAGGTCAGCCTCCTGTCTTGCACAGTTCATTGAGCAGCTTCTTTTCAAATATTTATAAAGATGTTTTAGTACCTATCACTGAAAGCTACATTAATGCTTTAATTTTTAGCAGAAAAGGGACAGCCTAATATTGTTGGACTTAGTGATTTAGTAGTAGGATATATAATAGCAATCTCAAATTAATGATTCCATTATGTTATATTTTTAAAATGTCAATTAGGAATAGGAGAAAAAAGATATTTGATTCCACAGCATAAAAAATAAACTGAAAAGGTGAATTAAAGCTATAATTGTAGACTAATTAGCATTAAAATATTGTTCAGAGCAGTGAAGTATTAGGATTTTAGAAACTTCAAAATGAATAGAGTACCTAAATGTATGCAGAAAATTGACACACATCTTTAACAAAGGCATAACATCTTCTGACAAGTGTTGGGTGGGATGCACCAGGGCATTACAGTGTATGAACCCAATCACACACACAGACAAAACCTTCAGAAGGTCACAGTCGTTTCATGACAGACCTATTTCCAGCCTGCCTCTTGAACTACAAAACCCTGTGGGGTGGATGTGTTCTCTTGAACCAATCAAAAGGCCACTGGAAGAGCAGGGACATGGGAACTCCAGCTTGGGGGCACAGGCTGTGTGCCAGCCACAGGGCTTGCATGAAACATGGCTCCTGCTGCACAAAGTGGCCTGTTCATAGCCTAGCTGCTAAAAAGAAGTCCAATGGCTACCCAGTATATGAAATTTTAAAGTGTGACCTCTGCAGTAAGGACAACAGCGTAGTAGCACTGCATACTTTCACACTTTATGCCCATTGAACAAAAAGCTCTGATCAGTGGAGGATGCATTACGCACCTTAAAACTAAGAGCAATCTATGTTCCTCCTATTATAAAAACCAGCAAATCAGATTTATATCTATTTTTTTTTCTTTAATAATTGTGCACCAATAGAAGGGAACTATATGGACTTTTTTTTTTTTTGGGGGGGGGGGGGGCGGGGGGGAAGATAAGAGATGTTGGGATCCACAAATACACCTGGAAAAGAGTAACCATAATCTAATGCACAGGAAAGACTTCGCACCTCACTGTCTGTTCTTCCCACAGGACACCTTTTCTGAGACACTGTTTTAAAAGGTGGGAGACCCCTTCAACTACTTGGGAGCATTATTCTAGCATTACTTGCATTGCTTTGCTTTCCTTATGATACAGATATTTGTGAACTGCTGAGAGGTCAAATTAATAACTATACTTTCACTTTTGTAAGTTCAAAGCTCCAGATTTCCAAAATATTTACATATCAATTTTCACCAAGTATGCAGAATTTCTAATTGGCACTGCCAAGCCAATTAACTATAAGTAACTATATAGTATATTAACTATACTGCAGAGTGGTGGACAGGAAAATCAGCTATACAACGAACACCAAAGCACTTAAGAGCTTGGATTCAGGATCAATAAAACTAAAATAAATATCTCAGGTTTTTTGCTACGTTAAGCTCACAGTGGCATTAATTCCAAAACAGCAAAGGTTATACTTGCCAACATAAGGATCTTCTGTTTGAAATTCAGGGCTCATGTGAGTCACCAGAAAGCACGTACACCCAGGCTACAATGTGCCACCAAAGTCACACCATTTGCTATAACGAAATGATATCTTACCTGAGCTATCAGCATACTGTTGTCAGACACAATGCAACGCTGACCACTGTGGTAACACGGTGAAAATCATCATTAGTTTATCAAGAAGTCCTCAGAAATACAGGCAGAAAGCCACTGCAGAGTCTTGCTCCAGCAAAACATGGGGAGGGCCTGTATCTTTGCTCTGATTTTCCTATCAGATGTGATTGTATTGAAGCCCAGCAACAGTTTGCTACTTAAGGGCTTACTACTATCTTCCCAGTGAACCTGGACTTCACCATCCCTAGCTAGGGATATCACATTAGCCATGTAGGTGATACCCAACTCTTCCAACAGTTAAATAAGTTAAAAATTTGTATCTTAGCACTGCCTCCTGGCATTTGGACTGAGCAACACTACGCAGACTGATTGCTAAGCTCAGTGCACAGTGCACACATGGGTATGTCTGGCACCAGGTTCAATCATCCACTCATTTGGCTCTGAATACAGGCAGAAATCCATCTCTGAGGCTCAAGTGCAATTCTAAGTTATTCCAGCAGCTGAACGCTGACCTCCTGAGCAGATCTTCAATAGTATTGCCAGAAATACAAACCAATTATATAATTGTCTTATATTAATCACCTATACTAAACACATACTTACATGGCACAAGACTGCTGCTGGAGTACTACTAACATGAAACAAGTGAGAAGGCCATGCAACTATTTGCTGAAGATTTCTGCAGTGCCAACTACTGTTACTTTCAGATTTGCTTATTTAAGCTTCGAACAAATTCACTGACCAACTTGTATCCTTTTCCCCTCCACACTGACCATTCACTTGACGTGAAATAACTTAAAGAAAGGAACTTAACAACAATAAATATAGCCCATGAGTTTTCTGTGGGAGTTACAGACCCTCCTTTTCTATTCACCTGTTAAAATGAGTTTTTGCTGCAAAGACACATCCATTCTGATATGTATATATATAATATATGTAGTATCAGTATTGGGTATAGGCACATATCTTGATTAAAGACAGATTTTTTTCTTCTTTCAGAAAATAGACCACTGTTAGCTTTAGTAGCAGTAGTACTGGTATTCGTATAATCTTTTTTCTCGGGTAGAGCTCATTCAGTATCCTCCAGAGGCCAGGAGAGTTTCCTCTATTCATGTATTACTTTGAAGGCCACTGTCAGAGGTCACAAAGTCACAACATGCACTGAGGGACGTGCAGCTGGCATAAGGAACCAAAGGATGCTTTATGCCTCTTTGCTCCTTTTTGTCATCTAACAGCATGGGGCACTAAATTAGAAACCCTTATTTTCATTAGATCTGTATTTCACACATGTGGAGATGGTAAGCGTGATAAATTAGAGAACTGAGATGATAAATTATCATTTCCTTTGCCCGCTATACTTCTGTCCCTCAATCCATCTCTCTAAGACTTGAAAAATACCAAGTGCCTCAGTATCTTTGCAGAGGTGCCCAGGGCTACAGAGACGAGCTTCACCTTTTGTTTGCTTTTTTCGCATGAAAAATGTCTCTATTTTTAAAGTTGATTACCCAGAGGACTTTTTATTATCAACATGATTTCCTTCTTAAATTATTTTCTTACCCTCCAAAAAGGAGTATGTATGAGAAGGAACTCAATTTTATTCTGATCTATTATGCACTTCCATGTGAAACAGATTTTCTGAAATGTATTTAAACCAATTTTTACTCCATGTGACCTTACTATTTGTGGTCACTGCCAGCCTGATACAAATAAGTTAATTGTTATATTAGGACCTTATCCATTATCTCACTGATAGCTAATCAACTCAGAAATAAAATTTTAAAGGCACTGCACTGCAAAGTTTTCCTTCTGTATATATCAAACGTTATTGTAAATTAAAGACATTAAAAAATAAAAATCTAAATAAATATTCTCGAATGTATTTCCTAATCCCAAAGCTGTTCTCATGTTATCTTAGTTGTACAGAATGACTATTCAAAGTTGCACAAGCATCATCCAACTCAATCTGTAGTTTTGAACTTTTTTTGATCATACTTTTGTGTTTATACGAACTCTTGCATAGAAGAATGAGAGCTTCTAGCACTATGCAGAGACTCGATTGCACTGTTATGTGTAAACATCCCAGCAGAAAGAAATATATAAAAAATTTCAAACTTAAACTATTGGACAAAATTCCAAAATATTTGGCACAGTGCTGCTTTTTTTTTTTTTTCCCTTGTGTTCTCTGTAAAGCTTCCCTCTTCATCAAAGCTTTTGGGAATGCAATTTGCACAGAAGCACATTGTGTTACCTTTCAAAACCAGGAACCATTGCTTAGACCTTGCCTACGTGTAAGAAAAAAGAAAAAAAAACAGTGTATTTTTCAGGGTTACTTTTATCAGAAGGTCCATTTTTTCCAAATAATTTTAGTACCTGACATTTACGGAAACAATAAACTACTTCATACTGCTAAGAAGAATTATCAGCATTGTGGAAAAATAATTGTAACCTTACGAATTCAGTGAAATAGTAACGTACAAACAGTTCACATGAAATGCCTTCAGTATCTTCAGGAAAGCAACCACAAAAAAGCCTTGCAATGATATCCTGAAGAGACAGACATTTTAATCAGTGATACAAGCACATTTAACCAATTTTTTTTTTTTTCATTTCTTCTAAGCTTATGCCAACTAAAAACACACAAAAATCTGTGGCACTAATAATAGCAAAACGGTTGTGGAGATGTAGAAAGTTCAAAGTTTTTGTTGTTCCTTGTAACTGTTTATACAATTTTGGGCACAAAATTATTTCACTCAACTTATGACGAAGCACATACACGTTATTATTGATCAGGTCCCGAATCATCCAACTTTCATCTCTTATGTGGTTTGTGTAGATGCAGAATGTGGGGATTTTGGGGCTATTAAAGGATTGTGAGAAACCACTACTATGGAGAACTTTGGCGAAGTTAAAAAATAAAGAGAACAAAAAAATCCACTGGGGATTATTACAGTTGAAAAATCTTTAAGGCATGGCAGTGATAGAACACAATATCTCCATCAAAATTTTGGCCTGAAAGGTAAAGATCAGATTTTGATCTAATATCCAATATCTAATAACTACACTGACATCAACTGTGTGTTTCTGAGAAAATAAATAAATTTAATTTTTTAATATTAATTTACATTTAAGCTAGTGTAAACACAAATGTCCCACTAAAAGAAGACATGAGACATCACAATAAATAAAGTTCACCAGATTTGTGTGTTTATGATTTCAAACTTGTGTTACCTGCATACCCACTGGTTAAAATGTAGTTTTGCCTGAGTATTGAAGATTTGAGGTTACCTCTGCCAGAAAAACATTTCTGAGAAGAAAAACTGCTTACATCCCATGTAAAAACTGAGGGCCAGATCCTATCTGATGGTGCAACAGAATAAAGGCAGAACCTGTGCAGTTCTATGGTATGAAATTATCCAGCATTTCTGTAGAAAACAAAACAGCTTTAAAATTCTGTTGACAGAATATACAGCCATACACCTAAGTTATCCAAATGTGCAGAGCTGTGAAAACATTCAAGTAGAAGTTGTATAAAAAGCAAAAATTGTCACAAAAAAGAATTTTGCCATTTGTACAAAGCAACGTTCCTTCCCTTCAATTTGTTTTCCTTCAGTTTTCATTTTTATCCTAAATTTAAAAATTAGTCAACACACTGAATTAAGTATGTAGATTTTCATTTAAATAAGTCAGTCAACAATTTTTTTATAAAGTATTTAACACTTCATTGTAGAAACATAGGCAAAATGACTATTATAACCAAAATGAAAAATACTGTTCCATCTAAAAAAATGTACTTAAACAAGAACCTGAAAAAGTTTATGATATGCATAACATTGTTCAAGCAAAATTGCACTAGTATTACATAAATCAGGAGTTTTATAAAGGCCCCAATATGGCAAAGTTTAGAAATAGGTAGTATGCATGCACAATAGTACAACAAAAATCTTATAAAACAGCAGTTATTTTTGTAATGCTTGTACAAAGGGAAGAAAGAGCAACCACAAACATATTTAATCTGTTAGGTTAATATATTATGATAACTAAAAGTCAGTCACGTCTAGCAGAGGAAGGAAGAATCCTCCACTGTATATGTGTGAATCAGTCTTTTGTGCCTTTAAATTTATGTATAAAATACTTTGATTCAGTTCAAACCTGAAAGACATTGTATTCTTTATTTTCATGAAAATTAAAAAAGTTGAATCAGATCTTTCTTCTTAGCAACAACAAAAAACAAACCAGGTCAGAGCAAGTGCTGAAAACCGATACTGAGAATTACTCCTGATAGCTGGATTGCTATATTGAACCCAGACTATTGAAACTCAGACCTAGGTAAGGATTAACTACTCTGTCATTTGGTTATGGTTTATCTTATCAATATCACAGTTCATTTTCATTTAAAGAAACTGCAGTATTTTGGATTCCTTAGTATCTCTAAACAAGTGTGACTTTTTTGTGACGGTCAAAACCGAATGCTGTGAGTGTGTGTGTGTGTGTGTGTGCTTAAGGTGTTTTTTGTATCTATTTCTTTTTCCCCCTACTGCTTGGTACATGTTTGGGGAATTAACAATCCATAAGTAATGCATGAGATTAAGTGAATAAACATATAATGCATGTGTAGGCAATGCCCTCTTGTGCTCTAGGGTGGCTACTGTCCTACAGGACTGTTGGAGTTCATATGCTTTGTCCCACAGCAAGTAAGGTTTCAGCTTCCAAGATATATCGTTACTATGTTCTATAAGGTTTTAATAAATACAAAGCTTGTTTACATGGTATATATGTTTAGTATATCATGTACAGTCACTGAATTTCTGAAACATAATCATTGTGTTCATGCAGATCATTAGATGTTTCATTTCTATAGTCTTGCTTACTTCTCGACAACCTAAAGCTAATTTAAAAGCAAGTAATGTTGGTTTGTGAAAAGTTAACTAGCTTCATCAGGATCTGAAGAGAAATTCTAATGGGCACAAAGAAGAGAGTAGACCATTCAATCATTCTTTCACCATTTAAAATAAACAAAGTTACACACTGTACTACAGCTTCCAGACTACATAATGAAAAAGTGCAAATACCATCTTCATTGATTAAGTAGAACCAAAAAAGTTCATAGAAAATAGATTGCTCATTTTCACGCTACAAACAAATATGTTGTTTGCAATTTTAACAAATTTAAAGGTGTGTTATTTCAGCAGCATTGTTGTAAATTGTACTGTAGTGCAGTTTCTTTATCATAAAAATACCTTACAAATGGTCAGTCAAAAGTCATCAGCAAAAGAAAAACTCAGAAAACAATCAACAGAACAAAAAAACAGAGGTAATGCTGATGCCAAAACAATTATAATACTGTTGGTACATAGAAAAGTAATCCTTATATTTTATACATTTATACAGAGTATAAAAGGTAACAGCAGATTATGCCACAGTCTCCCTTATCCCAATATCTATTTTCTTTGGAAGGAGTTCTCTTCTTTCATCAACGCTTGCTAAGGAGTTTCGACAGTTTTGTCCATCCATGTATAACTTTGCATATACTGGATTGGAGTAATTTGTTGGCTGCAGAGAAATTAAGCATATATTAGATCAGACAGATTAAACCAAAATAAACATTGATGGAAATGGAAATGGTGTGGTTAACGCTAGAACAAGTACACATAAATTATAGTCGAACATATTTAATAGATACCTGGATTTCTGCAAAAAATGAGTTAATTATTTAGTCCAAATTAAATTCGTGATGTGAGACATGCTATTAAAATAATCAATGGCATGACATGCAGCAATTTATGATATTAAAACCGTAACAGAAATGACAAAAATAAAACAAAAAACCTTGAAAAATGTCTCTGAAGTTCACTTGTCCACCTTATTACACTGGAAGATTTCAGAATAGATATGACGAAGTTTATAGAGAAGGTGCACTGTGAGACCATGTGACAAGTTTAACAGGAGAAAACTGCAACCAACAGTTTCCATATATTACCTGTTCTAAGACATCAGCATCCCATCAATAGCTGACCATGTTTTCGAATTCTGTGGCCCAAATATACAACATGATTTGACCAAAAATTCAATACTTTTGTAATGTAAATTAAACTTGCTTTAAAAATAAACCAGCGTAACTATTAACATATCATAGTATTTACAGATTGAGAAGCATTTTCTCAACAAGTTTGGTAGCTTGGACTGTAATAGCAAATCTATTGAAATGAGTGGTACTTCATTATAGGACAAGTCAGTTTTTAAATCTGCAAAGCATTTGAGTATATGAGAAATATCGTACATTTGACAGTATAAAAGGATACGTAAAATGGATAAAACTCACTCCCATACCCCTAATGCTATGGCAAAAGCACCGTCCAAGATTTGTAATATAAATGTATTAATTAGTTTCTCCATACTTTGTGCTTTTTTCATCTCCTAGAAGATCTTTGCTATCCAAGTAGATGTTCAGCATTTTCCCTCTAATAATTGGAAAGTGTTATGTTCAAAATATTCCTCTAACATGAATAATTAAACAGTGGAGCTTTTCTTATATAAATACTATGAGTATGAGGAAGAACAGTAAGATAGAAAAAAGGTAAATTATATTTTTTTACCCAAAATATAAGTGGGTAGATTATTCAATAAGCTGAATGCACGCTGGGTAACAAATGAACAAGAAGTTTACGATCTAAATTCATTTTCTCCCTACTGATCAATACTTTTTCTGAACCCAGGGTCAAGATTTTCTTTAGGCTGGGTGGATAAAGCAGCTGTTCCTTGGGCTTAGCCAAAGGCTGCCTGTTCCATCTCCCGCAGGTGACAAAGGGACTGCCTAGCGCTTTATTCTTTCTTAGAATAAAGGAAGAAAGGTTTGAAAAACAAGTTACTCTTCTGTATTAATGGAACACAAACATACGACATCTGCTGCAGAAAGTTATAAGAGCCAGTTCTCGGTTGTACTTGTCTATTCCCATTGAATTATATTTTTCATAATGCTCATCATAAGAAATTTAGGGTTATGCCAATTCACGGGACTTTTTATGTCATTAATCATCACTGTTAAGGATGATAACTACAACAGTACAAAGACCTTGGCATTTATATAGTGCTCACTGAGTTGCTTCTTATATAACAGTGGGCTCTGACTCATGATATACTCTGTGAGTGGTCCTAATGAAGTACAGTGAGGTACAGCATGTAACTGGAGTGAGTTGACTAACAGAAACTATTAATGCTGGAGGAAGGCATTTATTCTTGCTCATCAATGATTCTGTGGCCCATCAGAAACATCACACCCTTTGCAAATTGTTAATTTTTCAAATACTAAAGAACGTATTACAGTCATGCAATGCAAATGGCACAAAAGATGAACATACTTACTAAGGCACATGAAAATGAATATCATATTGATGTTCCTTTCTAGAATTTTAAACCTTAATGTTTGCAAACATTGAATTTCTGATGAATTGTAGCCATAGTCTGGGTTTTTTAAAAGTGACTGCCTTCAGATTTTTGTCAAAAATTCACTGAACAATGCAAAAATGCAGTGCAAGTATTAAAGGAAATTGTTCACTTAATGTGTATCAAATTCCTCTAAAATGATAAAAAAAATTTTCTTGAGAAACTTGGGAATTTCTTTCAGCTTGATAAACTTCACTACAAGTCTGTAATTGCATATAAATTGAAAATATATCAATATGCACATAGCTGTGAATTCTATGCTAACCTTATATAATGTTATGAAAAGTCATTGCATTTGCTTACTGGTTTTGCCTTTGTAAAGACACATTCGCAGTTTTAGATGACATTAAAATGATAGAGATTTAATTTTGTACGCAGAGGGGAAACCCTTATTTCAAAATGAAAACATTTAACTTCCTGTCGTTCTTGCTGTTAAAACTCAAAAACAAAATAAAAAGAAAAAACAAACAGAAAATGCCTCTTCTAAAATGACAGACAAGCTTTCTTTAACAAGGGGTTGTGATGGAATGAAATGGATTTGAATCATCATTTCTCACCCCTGCTGATAGTGGTCCTTTCAAGTCAGAGTTTAGGTAGATTGATGGAGCTGTGTGGGGAAGCTTGAATGCAGTGGGCCCTCCCCCTATGTATCTGGCCTGTGTAAACAGAAAATTTTAGTTTCTGTGCTAATAGAGCATTTTCCATGTGTACTTATCACTGTTAAATAAACAGTGTACTGACTGAAACCCATTATTTCAAGAGTGATGCATACTAAGAAAAAAAAAAGAAAAATAATCTCATAACAGGTATTCTTCAGCTTGAGAAATTGTGGCATTCAGTACCAGAATAGAATTCAGCATTTTAAAAACTTTTTTTTTTTTTTTCCTCCATGAAGGATTAGAGCATTGCTTCAGATACTCTTCCTCCAGGAAGTAACTCCATTTTCAGCTTACCTCTTGTATTCTGCACACTATGTGATTCAGCGATGACATTCCTAGAGCTAACAGTAATCCGGTTATTGCTTTGTCAGAAATGCCACAGAATGATGGCTGCCCTTTGGTGTATGTCTGATTACAGAGCTCTAGGAAAGATATCAAAGCATTACCCTGTTCATCCTATGTCACATCACTCAGGACGTTCAGTCACTGAAGAGTGGTGCAGCAGAAGTGACAGCATCTTTTACAAAAAAAAATATGGTAATACTTAAGTTTTCCGTAAACATTTATCTATCCAGCCAGGATTCTAAATTCTTTACACTTTTGAAAGTTCCTACATAAGTAGTTAAATCTCCTAAGTATAATTACACTCTTTCACACTTCAAAATCTAGACTGTGTGATAATATACTTCCATTCAGTATTAACTCCATGACAAAAAACTCATTTTGTAGCTTAGTTCCAACTCTATTTTGGTAAAATGCAGGCACAAGGAAACAGTGTCCATTATGAATCATTAGACTGAAAAACAAATGTTAATATACACATGAAGTTTTTTTTTCTAATTAAATCTGATGTGTCTTTATTGTGTAGTTAAATCTAACCATCGCTGTTTTGTTTCTATTGATTGCATTCAAAGCCAATATCTCGTAAGACAAAAAAATAAGTAGCATATTGGCCATTAGAAAAAGAAAAAAATTACCTTTTCTGCATTTACAGTAAAATCAGAGGCTAAAAGACCACCTTCACTGTGATCATGGCCCACCTCATACATGTTATACGATGGATTGCCGATTTCAACATTGATTCCTCCATTTATAATGGGCTGTCGTCTTATAGTTTTTGTCCTGTAATGCAGAAACACAAGAAATAACCTACAAATTATTTCTTGGATGTTTTCTCCTGAAATAGTACAAGCTTTATTTATCTTAAACAATAAGAACAATAGGATTAAAAGCATTTCCTGCAGAAACTCAGAAAATCCGAGCATTTTTCAAACAAAGTAGCAAAGTGAGCATACACATAGATCTCACTGGGCTGGAATGAGCTTTTTTACTGTAGTTCTCTTTTTGGTTGTAGTGGTATGAATGCCCTCACACATTCCTTATAACCTTGACTTTCCCTCACTATTTCCAGATTTCCCTAACTTCCCAAGGAAAGCCTTGCAAATATATTGCAGGTTTTCTGCAGTAATCAAGATGGAGCAAATATGAGTCACCTCCTCGTTCGTTCATTTCGATTTCATTTCAAACCAGCTATTCTAAGTCAGACAGTCATAATCTACAGACAAGCAAATGATTTCATTGTGATGCATAAAAAATGTAAGGCTTCTCATTGTTCCAATTTGTATCATCTGCCATAGTTACTGAAAAGCTGAAGCTCGAGGAATACTTTTCAAAGTTTAGTAATAGAGTCTTATTTTTAACCTCGAGTTTGCTAGCAGTAAATATAAGAAACAGAGGTAATAATAGGGAAGTCACACTCAATATGATAATGGTCAAGTCCTCTTGCTTTAATGCTAAAGATGCAGTTAATGGCTGCAATCTAATATAAATCTGTATTTCTCAGAAATGGCATGGAAAAAACATCTCCTACAAAACACTACCTATCTGTTCGGTACAAGTGTTGAACATCTGAACCTATTTTCATACTTTACAATCTTCGAAGAGATTTTTTAAAAAGATTACATTTTAAAATATAAAGTTCTTATTGAGCTCCTCTCTATTTCTTTTCTGATGATTAATTTCTTCCATCGAAGCAATTTATAGTTCAGCAACTCGTTTTAAGGATTTGGCTACCGCTAAGTTTGTTCTGTAGTAACAGTAGCATCTGACATCAATGGAGCCTCTCAGAGTCTACATTACTAACAGTATGGCCAGGAGCGTGTTATACGGCTTTTCAAATAGAAGAAACATTTCTTTTTCTTCTTTCTTTCTTTACATACTGAATTTCAGTGAGGATGACAAGGCTTAGAATTCTACAGTAGGTACATCGTTTACATCTTCACGAACATAAAATCAGAAAGAGCTAATTAGTGTAAATAAACCAGAGTGAACTATGATTAGAAACTGGAAGTCCTGCACAAGCTCTCTTCGCAAGTATTTGTAGATGTTAACAATATTTCTTAATTACATGGCTCCAAAGAAATACATTAATTTTGCTTACGAAGTTCAGTTCTCTGGATAAAATTATTAATCCTTATACAGCCTTGGCAGAATTAAGCAAACTTGACAAGACCTACATCTTCTTATTTACTGCATGCAGGATATGAAGATATGAAATAGCAATTATTCCAATAAAAACCAAAATGCAACTAACACCGAATCCAGAAACAGTTCTATTTTAAATAAACAAATAAATTGCTCAAAATTGCAGGTTTTTGATTTAAAAAATTGAAATATAAATTTGATATAAGAGATTTAGCTTATTATTCCATACATAAGTACAGAATTACTCACCTTCGTTTTCTTTTGCAGAGAAACAGTCCAATTACCAGAGTAGTGATCAAAGTCACCAGTAAAACAAGAGGAACAATGATTGCAATGCTTCCTAAAATAGCAAAAGGAAATGTCTTTGAATCCTCACAGCCACATTTTCTTAACAGCGGTAGCATAATTTTAAAAAAGCGTAAATTCACCAAAAACATGAAATTTCATGTGTTGAGCTTCATCAATATGAGATTTAAATGTTGCTCAATGAAAAAATATCATCACAGATGATGTAAGCAATATGAGTATTTTTGTCATCACACACACATCTTCTAAACCCCTCCCTTGCAGAGATTACACATGAAGATGTATGGAATTTGTGAGCATTTTGGACTTAAGAATTATAATCACTGACTCCGACTCCAATTACCCCTCAGTATTATATTTAAGTCACGCAACTGTTAATTTAAAATATTCAGTAAGTATGGACCTGATCGAAGACCTGATTTGGTGGGTAGCAAGCCTACCCACAGCAGGGGGTTTGCAGCTGGATGAATTTAAGGTCCCTTCCAACCAATGCTATTATGTAATTGTATGAATAATTCCACTGTTAGCATTTATATCAATGTCTTGCTTTTATTTGTGGAAAACGTGAAGAGTAATAAGCAATATTCATTTCTGGATGGCTGGCACACTCCATTCTTCTACTGCATTCTACTCAAGCGCCAATAATTTTGTTACGTTGATTTGAGTAATCAAGACAACTACAGTAATGCTTAATGTAGCAGAAAAATAGTGCACAGATCAGACAGCGATCTTAAAAGAGAGAAGGAAACAGAGAAGAATATCACTTGGAGGTTATTTTGGCAGATAACTGAAATAAGACCTGCAAAAATAAGGTCAGCAGTGGTACCCTTTGAAGAATTCTTTAATATAAGTATCTAGCACTAAGGAAATATATGTAGCAAATACTTGTAGTCTGCACTTATGACAGTCTTTAGTATAAAGCAATGTGGAATGAAATGCATTTCTTTTAATATCATATCCTTTAAAATACTTAATTTGGAAAATGAAAATATAGTTCATGTTTTCACCATTAGATCAGCTGATTCATTCCAAACAAGCTGTTGGCAGCCTCTGCTCTACATAAAATGCACTCTAAATAAAGAACTGCAAAAAAGAGTCCTTGAATTCTACCTAAAGGCTTATTGAAAGTCAGATTCTCAGAGGCTCACAATAAAGCAAGCAGTATTGAACAAAAACCTGAAGCATCCTTAATTCCCCTCAGCTTAGGAAGATTCAGCACGTAAAGGACGGTACAACAATTGCTATTTTAAGATAACATTTGTGAAGAGAAATGGATGAAGGAAACTGAATGAGGGAGGAAAAAGTTTGGTAAATTTACAATAAAAAAATGCCTTGATAACAGCCTCCCAAGCTGCCTGGGGACCACTGTGCAGCCTGGGGTCTAGCAGCAGGCACAAGATGAACATCTGCTTCCCAGATCATAGCAGGTATTGCCTCAATGTGAAACACTGATCTAGGCTTTTTGCCTGTTTCCAGCTTGTAAGTTTTATGTCACTTGTCTGGATTGCTAGGAAGACTTCATCTAAGGATCAAGCTGACCTGAATAGTGGGTAATTCGTTCCCCCCCCGCTCCTCCTGGGTTAAATGTGACTGAGATATACAGCAGGGTACCATCAGCATACTCATTGCACTGCAGGGAGCCTTGTCCAGTTTAAACTGCCAATGCTGCAGCAATGCCATCCTTTTATGCTTACAGGTATGCTTAAAAAAATATGACAGGAGCTATTCTTATTGTCAGGATGATTTTCACAGTAGGTAAAATTCAAAGCTCTGCAGACAGCCAATGCAAAAGTTATGAACTGCTTACAACTCTATTTTTGATGCCTTCAGTGGGACTCAGATGGTCAGAGGTCTTGTACTAGTTTCCTGCACAGCAGTGATATCACCGAGTACTTGTCACTTGATACACTTTAAGAAGTGTGCAGGCTAGCCTTGAAGCAGTGAGCATGTAGTGCATGGCATGGATCCAAACCATCTCATGGAACACTGAATGCCAATCAAAACACTGAAAAAATTCCTTGATTTTCCCCCTCTTACATTTAATACAGATAACCAGTACATATTTCACAAAGTTTTACTCTAAATCAGCATCAGGTTAAATTTTCTAAAATGACTAAAATGGGAGGGGTGGTAGCTCTTATTTGGAGTACTTACTTGTACTGATATTGTCAGACTTGCTGCTTTTGGGAGCTGGCCTCTCACACTGTGTGCCTGACCAGTTGGCTGAGCATCTAAAAGATCCAATTAAGATGGTAGAATTAATTAGACATCAGCTGTTAACACACTAACCTATTAAAGAGACCACCAGTACCTTCTAAAGAGATGCACAAGTAACTGTGATTCTACAAAAATCAACAAGCATCACAGAAAGGAGTTATCAGTACTCTGCTGCTGTGCTTACAACACTTGGAGTAAGGTTTTAGTTCAAAACTACAGCTTCAGCTCCTATTACTATCACCACAATTTGATTCCAGAGTCCCTTTCTAAAATTATTAGATAATAAAACAATAACCAATGGTGTATTAATGCATCTTATACCAATTACAACTATGCAATAATGAAGGAGAATGTGAGCTGGATCCATGCGCAGCCAGCTTAGTCTAGCAGTGTTTATCTGTATTACTGTTTTAGGGTCAACTTTAATCTAGAAGCTCTAAAAATGAATTCTAAATTCCAAAAAGCTTATCTATGACCAGCCAGCTATCTACATGCACCCAGTAACTTCCAGTATCTGCACGCATTGACTCGTCCTCCATTGCACTGAATAATGAAAGGTTTACACAGAACCTGACTGTAATAATTTACTCACACAATTAAAACCAATCTTTGAGTGATATTCACAGGTTTACTGAAGTTGTCCTTCTTTTTCTTTTTGCATTTGAATGTATGCCCCAAAATTGTATGACTTAACACTTCATACTTGAACATTTTTAACCATTTAAGTACATACATATTTATAGAAATAACACGTGTGTGTGTGAGTTAAACACAAAAAGCTGTGGATCTGAAGGGACTGCAGCATCTCTACTGATTTCAGAGGTCCTCAAATACTGCTAATATTAAGAATGAGCCAGGTGTTGGATGAGCACAAAGATATTCTGCTGTAATTTCCTTGTGTGAATATCAATATGCAAATATTCTTCAGTTGAGAAGTTGCTCCCTATGCATATAAAAAAAAAACAAAACACATGAGGAGTCCATGCACGCATTCTCAGCAAATCCATCAGAAACTGAAACAAACACCTGAATGAAATCCAATTGCTTATTCATCTGGCTGCAAGCATGATTAAGTTTACTACAGAGCCTGAAACTCTACTTGTGGAAACAGCAGGAAGCAGTCACTTTTCATCTGCCACTGTTGCATATTGCAAAGTGACTCATATTTTTCTAAGTATTTTTGTATTATTTATGAGTTTCATGAGCTGTCTTTAGGAAAATGCAATAGAGCAATACTTTGCCATGCAGTTCTAAGAACAACTGTTATCTAATACCTTTCTTAGGATTAAACAAATTGCCAAGTTTGGAGCTGGACGTGCACAACGAATAACATTGTTCTATGATACAAAAAGGTTTGGAAAGGTACAAAACATTCCAGATAAGTATTGTGGAATTGTTAAGAAGAGTCACGGCCAGCTTTGCTAGTGATGCTTCTCATCCTCCTCTGTCTTTGCAGATCACAGCAGAAGAAAGGCTATTTTCTCTATTTGCTCTTAAGCCTCCTCGAGCATGGTTCAACATCCAGACAAATCCCTTTACTGGATTTCATATTAAGTCTGAATGGTCTTTGGATCTAATTTCTTATTGCTTTCTTTTCTTAGTAGGATATCTTATGCACTTAGCTCAAACTCCACAGAGATAAACAATGCACAGATGGTTGTTAAAAACCATGCTCATTAATTGATAGTTGGTTTTAAAATGTTCCTACATAGATTACTTGCATTATGATTTAACAAGTTCTTTTACTTATTTAAATAGAAAACATCCTTACATTTCTTCTCAGTGAATAAAACTCCACAGTTGCTACTTAATTACAGAGAATATGTTTCACAATAACATATTTTAAAACTGAAGACAGTTGGCATTCTTACTCCAGACCATCTCCATTTTAGCTCATTCCAAGTCACCAAAATAACATGATTTCAGTATTTTAAAGGACACATCTGTTCCATTTCTTTTATAGATCCTATGAAATGGAAGAAATTACATTGATAGCTTACCTTACTAAGATACAATTTAATATCTAAGGAACTTCCCCCCCCCCTCCCCCAAAGTTTGCCATTTAATGTACAGCTGCGAAGAAAGAATCTCCATTCTTGTAGAAAGACACCATAAATCTTTATACTTTTTTTTTTTTTATTCTAAAGGGAATCAAACTGTAGGTATGTGACAACCATGAAATAAGGTCTTTATATTTCCCACTAGAGATTTGGCATCACTGTTTTTGGAAATTCAGCTCGTGTGATCAAAGCTTGTTAAGAGAGACAGTTTTCACATAATGCTTCACTATGGAAAGGGAAATAATTCATTAGTTAGACATACCTTGACTTTGTACCTAAATCCTTCAACTGAAAATTCTGCTGCATAAGAGAATCATTACTGCAAACCTGCCTTAAAACACTTAAAAGAATATAACATAGTGAGAGAGAAGAAGATTCACCACTGAAATGTACAAGTATGAGCTTATGAGGAAATGGTGCATACTATAGATGCTCCCCAAAATCTTACAACAGATAGCACACCACAACAGCTGGTGAAGAAAAAAAATCCTACAGCTCTCTGTATAGCAAACAGAGGAACAAATTAAGGCGGGAGGTAGTTCTTTATGTATCTTGGCATTTTAATTGCAAAAGCCAGCAATACTGAAACACTTCTGATACATTTAATAAAAGTCTCATAAAATCATGACAGCTAGTTGCCACTTCAATTTCATTTTCCAAATGCTTGCTGTCACCAATAAACTTCAATGGGACTGAAGCTGACAGGACTGCAATCATTTCCTTCTGTCCTTCCTCCATAGAGGTAAAACAATTGCCCCCTGGGGTCTGGGAAGATAGTGAAGTATCTTTTTGGGCAGAACAGAAAAACAAATGAAGTTCAGAGAAAAAGTATGTTACTAGGAAGGGAATGTGATGCAGAGAATTAGCCAGAAGAAGACATGTGAATAAAGACAGAGCTGGGACACAGAAAACAGTTAATGCAGGAACATGGGGAAAACGTACAGTTCTCAACTCTTTTACTACTCTTCAGGTACAGTAGACAAAAGCTGCTCTTATTAACACCACACAACTTTCTGATACTAGACTTTTCCGATTTTTAAACTCAGAATGCTTGGTATCAAGCATGGGAATTGATTTCTGCTTTAATCTGCAGAATTTTGTACCTTCCCAAATCATTAGGTTCTGCAGCACTGCCAATACTTTTACGGTCAGAGAGATGAGATTTGCAGTACAGGCAAAAAAAAAAAAAAAAAGGTATTAATAAAGTAAAATTGCATAAAGCCACTGGTTTCATTGAAGACTCCCATGTTATCAAGATCTGTAGAGAAAGACAGTGATGACACCCAATGTAGGCTATACAGAGAAACTCAAAATGAAACAGCGGGGAGCTCGACAGCAAAGGAGAGAATGTACTCAGCCAAGTGGTGCAAGGTACTACAGGTGAAAATCCCCAGTCCCCTATGGAATCAGTGAATAGATCAAAGAGCAGTAACATCCTAGACAATGCCAATGTAATTCCTCAAAGTTAATGTGATAAACAAAGGTTGCACGTGGCCTGCTGCCAGGGTCATTAATGAAAGTATGCTACAGCTCTCTGTTACAGTCTAGGTCTACATTTAGAAAGAGGTGGCTGTTTGGGAAACATACAGTCTGAGAAAAATAGAGCATATGCAATAGGAGTTATTTATGCAAAGGAAGTAGTATTAGAGAGATGTTTTAAAAACTCTACACTGCAGTTGTATAGGCATCCCCATTTGTAATGGGAATCATTTGGAATTCAAATGTTTACACTTCAGAGTCTGTTCTCTACAGAATCTGCTTGTGAAAGAAAACATCTCTTTCCCCTGTCTACAACCATTGTAGGTCAGTGCACTGAAATGGTCTAAACTCAATTATATGGGCACTTGACCGGAAGGAACCATTTGACTATGAAATGTCTGGACAAACAGAAGATAGTAAAGAGGTAAAATTTGAGACACTGTGGATTTTTTCCCTGTTTTTTTTTTTTTTTTTTTTTTTTTGGTCATAGAATTATAATATAAAAGGCATAATATACAGTTAAGCACATTTTTGTGGGAACTGCTTTCCAACTCAACACACTCATGTGTAGCAAAAAAACATGACAGAGAGCGGCACTAAAAGATTAATATTAGAAGTACAACAGAATCAGTGAAACAGTCTTTACAACATAGAGGTTGATAAGGAATTGAGAATGTTTCTTACTTAAAAAACTAATATAGTAATTTTCTAACTTTGCTTTCCTTTTTGGTCAAGGTATAGATAGTACATGCTAATGAAAGTATCCAGCTCCCCTGCTGTAAGGACAGATTATTATTCCACTGGAAAATATCATTAATATTACAAATACTTGTAAGATGAGAGCAGAGAACATCTGGATTATAGTTATTTACTATTTGTATTAAAATGCACTGAAAGACAAAAATGGAAATAATCCCCATTTTTTCCCAAACTATAGGATAATTTAGAATGAAAAAAATCCTTGCACTAAGGTAAATCACAAAATTATTCCTTATTAAAAAAAGAAAAAATGGCAATGCTTTTGAAATGAAGGCATTCTTTACACAGAGAGATGGTATTACTGAGTTATACTCACAGACAAACTCTCAAATAACATTTCCATAACCATTTTATGTAAAATAGATCACATTTTAGTATATTGGTCACTTGGTATCCCTTACAACGGACACAAAGTGAAGGTTGATATAGAAATACAGATTACCTTGCCATTTTAACAGTTAAGAATGGAAACACTGCCTAATCCAAAGGTAGGCAGAAAATTACTTTTGAGTAACACAAGCAATCATAAATTTGATTATAACATACATGAAAAATGTGACCTTAATAAATTTAATTTTTGCATGATACTAAAACACACGAATTGTGCATTGTATTCACTGTCCAGGAACAAACCTTGAGATGCATATTAGCCTCTGTTATCCCAAGGTAAGAAATTAGCAATTTCTGTACAATACATATGCTACACGTTTTAAATTTAATAATATGGACCTACTATATAAACATTAAGTGTGTTTAGATTACTGCTACTTCAATTGAAAGTGCAAAAATTGCAAAAGGAAAAGAATAGACTGATAAGGTAAAAATATTAAAACAATGAGAAATGACTTGATCCATAGACACATGACAAATCATGGTTTTCTCTCCTTCTTACAGAGGTAAATGAGCAGTGATGCACAGCAGCAGAACAATTGAAAACTCATGGACAAAGGACAGTTGCATTACAATTTAACTGCTAAATCGCAAATGAAGGATACACACACTCCTCCTTACCAACAGCTTGTCATTTCTTTAAGCACTTCTCAAGCATGTGTTCACATTCAGACTTTTAAATTAATGCTAATTTATAATAAAAACTGGATAAAAAGTCTTCTATATTCTAAAGTTACAGCCTATAGATTATGGTCAAATTCAAGACATTTATAATACATATTTTTTTTGGTTGAAAATGAAAGCTCTCAAAGAGCTAGCATAACACTGAAATTCCCATTATAATTATAATTAGATAGCTCATTATATATATCCTCAGAAAGCATATGGAAAACATTTATTGCAAGGTATTTTATAAATTTTTCTGCTCTATGATTTATACTGTCTATCATGGTTAAATCGTTTTCTCTTAGGCTGTCGTCTTGATGCCATAATTGCTCCATGCAGCAGTAGCTTTTTCTACTCAGCCTTCAGAAAATGCCAGTTGAGAGACTTCACAGATGTCTTTCTTGTCCACATTATGGGTATACCTTAGCCCTTTTTTGATCAGAGCTCTGTTACAGTTTTACATTTACTTACACGCACACATGAACTTACACTGCTTCTACAAGTTATACACAAACTGCTCACATTTGAAGTCTTTTCAGTAGGAACGGAAAATCAAGAGAGGTACAGCATCACAAATTTTTTTTGATGGAAAAGCAATCTGTATTTCTACAGAACATGAGCTAGATGGAAGGTACTCTGCTAGAGGAGCTCACTCAGATTTGCATACAATGTACCCATGCAGGCGTGCACGCACACACGCACTCACATGCATGCACGCACACATATAGATAATGAAAATAAAGTTGGCGCAATAGCTCATTCATTAAGTTCCTGCAGAAAGTATTTATTTTGCTGTCTCAGTATAATCACTTCAAGCTCCTTGTCCTTGTTTATGAAAAAAATGTATTTTTTTCCTCTCCCTATTTTTTCACTACTGTTTTTAACATATTACTCTCACAAAATTCTCATTTTAGAAATGAAGTCATTTCTACTTTCTCCATCCTTCACTTGTCAGATTCTTCTGCTACCATAGTTTTCCTTTCCTTCAAGCTCCTCTATGGCATGAGCCTTTTAATTAATTTGAAAGATCACTGATTTCTCTACAAAATTTGCTCTCAAAGTCACAGATCCACTTATTGTAAGCAATTAAAGTGTCTAGGATGACTTATTCTTCATTGTAGAAGAAACAGTATTCTAGTCCAGAAATACAACACAACCTAAAGGTCTGTGAAGTGTCAACACTTCTAACCAAGGCAACTAATTTAACACTGTGAATAGTCCTCTGAATTTCTCTCTTATGGACTGACACCTAGAAAATATGGGCTCTGAAGTTAAGATGCACATACAGTAGTAAAAGAAGGAAAATTGACTACCATCTTATTTAGACAGCATAACAATATAATCTTACTGTTGTCACATTAAATTCAGGGTCATTCAAAAGTCTATTAAGGCATTTATAAGCTCTTTCCATTCATATGGATGTTGAAAAGGATCAATAGAATTTGTTGGTTTTTTTTTTTGTCAGGTTTGACTGTAAACTGCAGAAAAAATACAAATGACAGTTCATACAATAAATGGGAAAAAAAAATTCTTGATTATTTCTCATCTGCATCTGATCTCAAGTTCATTCTTTCTTCAATTGATTAAGTTAAAAGAGCAATTCCAACATATCTCATAATCTCCTTGTGTTATACACGTCCTCTTTCCCTCCTCCTCACCCCCATATACCATTACAGGGTAGTACAGAAGATATCTTTAAATAAACACAATATGTAAAAGCTACAAAAGCAGTAACTACAATTCAAGATCATGCCAGTACAGGACAACCACAGCAGTGAAATTTTCAGAAAGTCAATGCCTCAAATTTTATCATTTTGATATGAAATTCTCTTTCAACTTTCACTGTTGAGCAGGAAGGAAAATAATACAGAAAAATAAATAATAAAAATAATGTTAATAATTCATAATTTAGATTGGGCAGGATTTTACATCCAAAAATCAAAACAGCCTATGCAACTTGGTAGAGCATTGACTAAAGCTGGAGACCAACTCCACAAATTCTTTCTTTTCTGGAGTTTGATGTATAGTCAAGTTAAGGCCTTAATACATTCCGAAACTTGTTCAGTGGAAAGTACAAGTCTTTTCCCATGTGCACCTGATATTTATTGGATTCAAAGTTCAAAAGCCTCGAAATAAGAAGATTCCTGGAAAAAAAAAAAAAAATCAACCCTTGCAGCAAAGGTTGATAAAAGGAGAGTAAGTTCATATAGGAATTTCTACATAATTATTTCTATGGGATTGTGCTTAAGAATGGATAAATCTTATTCTCTCTAGTATTTACTGAATGATAATAGGGGCTTTATTATGCATAAAGTTTGCTTTCTCAACTGATTTAGCTGCAAGAGGCAGAGGAGCTCTTACTGAATTCAAATAAAATCAGCTACTTCCAATTTCTTCCTTCTAGAAATCATCCACCCTTGACTAGTTAAGAAAAATGTAAACCCTTAACTGTCTCTTAGAGATCAGGTAGATGTCACACACAGTGTGACCAGCAATGCATGCTCAATGGGTACATTATTTTCTCTAATAATGGAGCAGAACTAATAGGAAAAGGCTTTGAGATTGCTGTTCCATGGCGCAATGACTCTAGTGAAGTATGGGACTGTTTCATTCCTTCCTGAAGTCTTCTACTTGACTATACAAGGTTGGTAAAATTATAAACAAGCTTCAATTTAAAGCTAATTTGTGTCACAAAAAGAAGATACAGAAAACAACCAAGTGAGAACTGTGGCTGGCAAGGACTGAGACACATGGAATTACAATTCTCTATCTCTCTATCAAGCAACTTGTTCATTTGGCATCTGACCACACACAGAACCACTGACGAGGTTAAAATGCATGTTACCAACACAAAGACTAAGAGATTTAAATATGATTTAATATCTCTCTAAAAAACCAAACAACTATTTTAGACACCAAATATAGTTAAACTAGATCAAAAGGTTGAGAGAATGGGCAATGTCACAAACAAATATCAATGCTGCTCAGGAAGATCCTAATTCAAATAACTGTTTAAATTCTACTGTTGTATCTCTGACAGATCTGACTACAGTTGAAAGATAAAGTAACCCTTGTTGGCAATAAAAATTAGTATTAAAAATAATTATATATCCTTCATTCTTATCTATGAAAATCCATTTAATAAAAAGAAAAACTTTTACCTTTTAAGTGGTTAACGCATTCTTAAGAATTATAGGAGTGATTCTCCATGCTTTATTTTCAGATTATTTTATCTATTAAAACACTTTACAATAAATCCTGGACTGTTACCTTCTCGAGAGCTCAGGTATGGTCTTCAATATTTTGGAAAAAAAAGGAGGAATCGTATTTGCATTACATGACCTTACAAGCAGCAACATGTTTTTCTTTGAGCTATGTTATTGTTAAAACCCAAGTATGATATAGAAAAGTAGAAACTGTCCAATGAATGCTCACCAAAAGACCACTCCATATTCTTCAAAATTTTAATTTGTGGTGGACAGGACTCTACTTTCTAATGGATTTATGGTAGCTCTAGTTGGAGTTTCATTGCATCAAAAACACTGGCAAAGGATTTTTGATTGTACTGTTTAAAAAAAATCAGATTATTCACCATAAGTTAGTCACTTGCACTACTACCTATTATACAACGATACCAATTCTTACATTGCTTTCTGGGTTCATAGGGCTGTTTATTTCCTGACGGGGATTAAATATTTCCCTTGAATAGACGTCCAATCCTTCAGCAAAAAACAGCACACAAATGTATCTCCTTCATGCATTTTTTATCAGAGAAAAGTTATAACAAAGCTTAAACATTTCTGCTTAAGAGGTGCTATTTTACAGTGTATTTTTATAAAGTTTACAAAGTGACTTATGAATACAGGCTAAACTCTTGAAATGGTAGCTAAACAGCTCCTCTGTTTCTTTCCCTATAGAGATAAGAAATAATAAGTTGGTTTTAGGCTACAGAACATATGCAATGTCACTATTTGCTAAACTTTATGCTGTGTAGGATTAAGTTGGTAAAATGTCTCAAAATGTGAACGGTAAAAGCCATGAAGCATTTCCAGTATTTTTTATACACTTACTAAAAATAAAGCTTATTTTTTTTTCCCTCTAATGACATGGACAGTCCAACAGTATGTTTAAATATACTCATAAGTGCAACTATCAAAGGGTAAGTGTGCATTACAGAAACGAGCACCCAGATTATGTATATACTGTGAAATGTACGTGAACGTGCATGACTTGAACCAATGAACTGTGGCCTGAAATGATGTCACAGAATGTGCAGCATTAAGTGGAAGGTTAAACCTACTTGCATCTCGGTTCATTAAACGCAGTTAAAGTGCAAATTCCCTCATTCTGACAGTAGTAATCACAAGGGTTCACTTTCTGGTCACAGCGCTGACTTTTAAACCCCACAGAGCATCTGCAGAATTTCAGTAAAATAGACCTATATAAATATTCTGCCTTTTGCTGAACAAATTTTAAATGCATTACATTTAATGATGGCAAGATACGCACGCATACACAGGCACACACTCACAGATACAAATAAATCAATAGTGTTTTTTTTTTTTTTTTTCCTGGAAAGATCTAATATAACTACACTGATAAGTTTTCAAAGTTTTTCAAACATTTAAAAAAAATGAGCCTATACAAACTTATGCGTTCATGTGTTCAGTATTTCTGTCAACTGTACTACACAACCGTACTACACTACTGATTGATCAATACGAGGCAATTCAAAGGCCTTCAAAATTTCAGCCTTCTTAGCATTGTTAACTGTGTTGGCATATGCTGCAGCTCTCATGCACTGTAAAGCCATACACAAATTGATGCTTGAAACTTGTTTTCCTTGAAACACAATGGCATTCCATACGAATTTGAAAAAGAATAAGCCAGTTTAATTGAGAAAAAGAAAGTAACAATTGCAAGCTTCCAAACTAGCCATAATAATAGACAAAGTCGCTTAAAACCGAAGAGGCAATGCAGTATAGAACTGCATTCCACTGTCTCTAACCACAAAGCTTCAAACATTTCTTGTCAACCTTCCAATAGTACAACCCCTATGTTTTTGTCCCTTTGCATAGTCAATTCCTTGGGAAACTGAATACAATCAACACCATCTGTAAATCTATCCACCTCACACATGTCAAAAAGGTAGGGGTGGCTGCACATGTATTCACAACGTTGCTTCAATATTATATCCCTTTGGACAATTAATTATGTCATCCTGGGAATGAGACACTTGAATCTAATTCTAACATCTAATACTCTCCTGGAAAATATTCTGATCTCCATTAAGAAATGGAAGATTATTCCACAGCAAAGCTCTTCCGCAATGCAGAAAATGTTGGATGACTTACTAAGCAAATGTGAAAAAACAACCCATCACTCAACCAACCAACAATACACCACAAAAACAACAACGTGACTTCAGTAGCTCACTGTAACTGGGAGCAGGAAAAAATTCAATTTTTGCTACAATGACTTCTTCTGTATTTAACGTTTATCAGGTGAACAAGAAGATATACAATAGCTCTCAAGAAAGGTCCAGAATGTAGGGTTTTCTGCCTCTTAAGAGAGTACTTAACAGTCTAGAATACAAAATCACATTTCCTTTGGTATTTGTTATCTGGGCTTAGGAAAAGTATCTTGAATTATTTTCTCAACATTGGTGTATTTCTGCAGGAGGTATCTCATCCTAGAACAGCCAAGCTCCTATGGGTATTGTAAAAGTTAGGGCTGAAACAAGAGGTACAAGAGCACGTCCTTGGACACACAGAGGAAATAATCACTGACATTATTCTTCCTGTTTTCTAGCCATTAGTTTCCCTACAGAAATGCCTTGTCATCACCTCTGACCATTTCTATGGAAGACTTAATCCACCTTCGAGAAGCAGCAACAGGCAACCATCCTGTACAACAGATTCCATTCCCACACACCTATCGTGAGCTTTAGAACTGGCCTGAAATTATTAAAATTCTCAGGAGAAGCATCTTTGTGTCTAAATACATTCACAATGTAGATCTAAGTTGTATCTTTCGATCCACATATTTTAAAAAGGTAGACAAAGTATCAGGTTACATCATTAACCAGAGAAAGTACCAAATGTTGTGACTGCAATTGGAATATTTTACTTTCTAAATAAACCAGAAATACAGATACATTCATAGAAACTTGGCAGGGAGAGATGTGAATGGTCTCCATGGATACTCACAGACAGACAGGTACGTTTGTGTCGGGGTCCAGCTGGCATGTACCACCATTGTAGCAGTAGCCATCACATAACTGACACGTGGAGGCAATCTTTCCGTTAGTGCAACTGCCATAGTTAAAACAAGATTAAAAAAAAAAAAAGAAAAAAGCAATCACTATTTAATAAACCTAGTGAACCACATTATAACGGTACATATATTAAAACACTGATTTTATGATATGTACAAGATATATGGACTGCAAGAATTCTAGGTTTTCAACTTGTAATGCGAGCTTTTTATGCAAATATTTTATTTTTTCTTCTATAAAATAATTATTATATATAATAATTACTCAGAAATACAGCAGCACATCCAAATGTCTATGCTTTCATTTACATACAGTATGACTTTTCCACTGTCACAGATACTACAGACAGAAATTTCAATAGTAAAGGTAGATTGTTTATTAATTATTTGAGACTTTCTTTTTCTTCTTTTCCATTTGAAGACCACTCAGCTTCCTCTGCAGTATGCTTCCTTCAGCAAACAGTACTCCAAAAATTGTTTTAAGAAGTCCAGAGCCACTGGGTTAACCCAGAATCACTACCTGAACACTCAAAGGCACTGTGATTATTTCAAGGGTTGCTTATTAACAGATTTAAAATCAACTACAGTATAATGGCTACAGATACATAATTCTGAACACAGTCTCCCTTTCCCGACACACATGCTTACTTGCATACTATGTCATTAGTATCCTTGTTTATTATGCAGTGTCCCCCGTGACATCTTATACACTTGTCCACTTCACATTTTGGACCTTCAAATCGTACTGGACAGACACATTCTACGCTTCCATCATCAGAAATAGTACATGATTCAGAATTCACACAATAATGGTGGCAAACATCTGCAAGTAACATGAAAGCTAGTTAAAAAGGTAGTGAGGAGTATTGTTTCATATATTAAAAAACAATAGCTTAATTTTCTTTCTGTTGAAAAGTAGAATCATGAAAACAAAATGGCGAAGAACACTAGAACTACCAATCAAGAGTCTCCCCAACAGATAAGCAATATATTGCCAACATGAAGTGAAACGGATGTATAAGCTCATAAGAAGTTTCCTTCTCCTTCTAGATGTCCAACCATTTAGGGCATCATCATATGTGGTACAAAGACTACTGGTGACAACAGCAGAGATATATTAAGTATATTTAATGGGATAGTGGCTGTATAGAAGTCTCCTGACAAATTCACATTACCATTACAGGCATTATGCTAAACTGAAGTGACATTAAAATAATTAACTTTGATTTTCATTTCTCCTCATATAAAATTTCATGAAGTTCTAACAATAACACGTAACAACGTGATGATCCGTAAGTTCTACAAAACCCTATATACATGCTTATCTTTGTAGGCTGTGCAAGACCCCATTGTTTCAAAGTCAGCAGGACTGAGACTTCAAGTTGTGAATTCTTTATAACTATTTAGAAGTTCTAGTAACAACTTCATTTTTATTTCTCTTTTTTTAAATACACCATGTCAAGATATAATGACATACTAACATTATGGTTCATTTTTATTTATGTAGTACTGACAACTTTGGTTTTACCAAACAGTTTCATTTGAAGTTTCTCATTTCACTGGGCCAAATCTCCCCATTTCTCTGTTCCTACTACTTTGTCCTGTTCTGTGCAGTTAAAATGTTGTGCAACTTGAGGACAACTAAAATAGATATGTTTTACTTAGCATATGCAAGACTGCTGGATTATGAGGGCATGTCATATGAAGGCATCTCATAAAGCAAGAAATATCCTTGTTTGCCATTCCAAGAAGCTTTCAGTGACTGCCACGTCAGTTTTGCTGACAATTGTGGGAAGAGTTCTGATAGAGGACAAAGCCATTTCACTCAACTGCTGGCAGAGTTATTTCTCTTTATTATCTGTATGTCTCCACCTACTTCAGAAGACAGTGGACCAACCAAAGGCCTAAAAGGCATAAAGAGCAGTAAAAATAATCCCTTGTATGTATTGTTCTCTGATTCCAGGTGAAGAATAACAAAACAAAAACTACTGTAGTTTGAAAGCAAAGAGT
Source organism: Lagopus leucura (assembly GCF_019238085.1). Taxonomy (NCBI): domain Eukaryota; kingdom Metazoa; phylum Chordata; class Aves; order Galliformes; family Phasianidae; genus Lagopus; species Lagopus leucura. Next base: position 4,833,503 of record NW_024962273.1, on the reverse strand, counting down.
AAGAGACATTTTAAGAGAAAAGCACTGTAAGAGGGAAAGTTTTGCATATATGTTAGGACAAGAAGCCCTAAAATCTGGAAATAGGAATTTTGTACTTTAAAGCATCTTCAAGCTTCTGATAGATTCTGCTAGATCCACAATATGAATACTGAATTAGATCAAAATAACAAAAATAATTCTTTTTTTTTTTTTCCCCTTTCCTTAAAGAATGGAATTTGAGTTTCAGTGAATGTAACAGCTGATGCAATCGCTCTATCCACTTTGAGTTATTCTAAACGAGGGAAACATTTCTTTTTTTTTTTTTTTTTTTTTTTTTTTTTGGCTGTTTGGGCTTTAAATGATACAAGAAATGAACTTTCACTACTCTGTATTTCTTATTTTATGAATTTAAAATAGGCAATTATATTCAAATACATGTGTATATAACAATATGTACAAAGTTAGTGGAATTTTATGTAAATCCATTCACTTAAGTTTATTTCACAGTGCCATAGGCGTGACATGAAACACACATTTTGGTTTTCAGCCCTTATATGAACTAATCACAGGAGAAACTCTGCACTGGGTCATTGGAGAATATAAATATGAGGAAAATAAGGTCTTTGCAATCTGGCAGTACCGCAAGCAAATGTCTTCTCTCTACCATAAGAACACTAATAATATTTTCAACTTGAGAGCATGAGTCAAATACCTATGCACATCCACGTATCCTTTGCATAAAAAATTGTTTCAATGATATCATTGAAAAACCAAATAAGATAGAGCAGAGGCAACCAATCTTTGTAATAAACTTGTCTAAATGTATTTCATTATGCCTACAAAGTCATTATGTTAAATGTAGGAAAAAATCATACATATGTTTGATAAAGCAAAAAAATAACTGTGACCTAACTATGAATTTATACATCCACTGCTAGCCATAAACTCATACAGTTTCATAGAACTGCCATTGGCCACAAAAATATTATTCTGTAAGATTGTAAGACTCTTTGACCTAAAAGTACTAATGTTTAAATAAGAAAAAGTTTTATTTTGTATTTTATAATGTTTGAGTGTCTTCGTATCATGCCGTCTTTCCAAAGTAGCAGTAGACAATCCAAATCTGATAATGAGCACTGTTTAAAAAGGACCTCTAAATTTACATTTAAATTGATTCTTTAAAAAAATAAAAAAAGTTAAAAGAAAAAAGCTCTGGGAAAAAAAAAAAAACCAAACCTAAAACTACGCTTGCAGAAGCATTCAACTAGAAACAATTTGTTTGGTTTTGGGTAAGCCTCAAGTAAATATTTTTTCTTAATCTGTGTGTCTGTCTGGGCATGATTTATGTACTATACTGTTTTGAAATACCCTATTGTTCTTGCAGACAGTTATTTGTGGATCCATGCAGTTTGTTTAATATCAAGTGGGAGAGAATCACAATTACTGCTGGTTTCCCATTCAAAGGTTTCAATTTATTTCATAGTCTCCCAACTGGAAACACATTCATTTTACTTCAGTGCAAATCCTATTTAAAGACTCGCACTAACCCTTTTCCTATTTGACAGCCATATCACTAAAACTAAGCACTTCTTGTATCCAACAGATGATTCCAAAACAGACCTTTTTAACAGTTAATTCCCCTTCAATTTTGTCCAATATTACTCTTTTCAGTGAATTATGTAAAAGGAAAAAAAAAAAAAAGATGATGGTTTTCACATTGAATGCTCTATTCTATAGCAGGCACTACGACAGTCCTCTGTCTCAGTGTTTGAGTTAAAGGAAAGCAGGAGGAGAGAAAGGGAGAATTTTGAAAAATAGAAACAAAATTGAATTTAGAAAATTAATACATCTTAAGTCAGGGTTGCCAGTAACTAGCTGCTTGTTAGAGCACTAATGACTTTCCTTAGGCATGGAAACCTTTGGAAAACAGTACCTCAGTAAGACGAGACTGATGATGGGTCAGTAAAATGAAAAAGCATGGAGAAATTCAGATGCAGAGAACAGAACTAACTTGAGCCCTGAGAACTAAGGCATCAAAATCTTTATTTTCAATATTACGAGGCAGAAACCACACTGAAGGTGATTTTGGATTGAGTCAGGTAGAGGAACAAAATTCAAAGCAGCACTAGCAATATGCTGCTTACTGGGTTTAGAAATAAAAGGGAAAGAGAGCAGTTGGAGACACAAGAGTCAGCTTTTTGTGAAGTTAAAGGATAACAGAAACATTCTTTAACCGACTAGGAATTCTACCAGCAATATAAAAAGCAATGATCTGATTTATGAAGTCAGATGTTGGGTACATTTAGTAGGATTTTTTTCATGAAAATACAAGAATAATTTCTAAAAAAGCTCTTTCTTCTCATATATGTCTAAAAGGATATTGCAAGTGTGTTCAAAGGTCCTTTCAATATGAAAGGTCCCATTTTCTCAGAACAATTTTGGAGTTAAATTTATCAGTCTGTGCAATAGGAAAACAACCTGATTCACGTTAAACTTGTACTATACAAAACTTCCACTATAATTTCAGATTTTCTAGTTTGTGAAGATTACTTACAGTACTGACATCTGTCTCCTGTATACTCAGGCAAGCAGCTGCAAAAGGGCTGATTTCCAGCAGTGACACTGCAGGTTCCTCCATTTTGGCAAAAATGATGGCAGACTGTCTGATTGCAGTTTGGTCCTGTAAAACCCAGTGCACAATTGCAGGTGGGCCTCCCTATTCAAAAAAGAAAACTACTTTATGATAAAAGTAAATAAAAATTGAAATAATAATGATTAAAGATAAATACACATCATAAGAGCAATATGTTTCAACGCATGAGTCAATACTGTAACTTAAGGACAGCTGTTTCTAACAGACCAAAGATGCACCAAATGTCTAATATGCAATGAGAAGTAGTGAAGGGGTAAAAAAAAAACCCAAAAAGTATAAAATGAACCCCTATTCTACAGTAGTCTTAAGTGGTTTTACAACAGCATTTAAACTCTGATGCATTTTCCTCCTATGATTTTAACCTATTTCAATTTTCTCTTTTTTTCTCCCCTTATCTATATCTCATGCCTTTGAAATTTATAGCTTTGTTTCAAATTCACTGTTTTATTAAACTATTCCACTTCTCACTGAATTTTTAAGGCTTATCTTCTCTAAAACAACTTTCTATATCATGTAAATGTCTTTCTATCTCCTGAACGTACTTTTATATCTCATTTGTAATCTCTTTGAGTCAAATGATTTGATGTGTCCAGCTAGCCATTTTCCTTCTCAATTCCTAATAATCCAGTCTCACTTATTTCTTATGAAACTTTTCCTCCAGTCTCCCTTCCTTTGCTTCAATTCAGCCTTTTGGGTTTTCTTAAATTTAGACAGAATTGATTGAGTTTAACACTTTTCTCCTTCCTGGATTCCAAGGTGGCTATGGAAAGAAATACAGATTAATCAAAACCTGAGTATACTCCTGGAATTAAGTGGCAGAAAGGACAGAGTTTATTTGAATCACATGGAACCCAACCTGCTGGCAAGTACAACCAAGATCCTAACAGAGTTACTGCAGAGCAAGATTGATAATGGGCAATGACTAACAAATGCCATATTGGTGCAAAGACGACCACGTGCAGGCTAGTAAGAGTCAGACAGTAATTGGGTAACAAGCAGAATTAAAGGAAAGTTTCATCAGAAAACCAACACATGAACACACATAAGGCAGAAATCTAAGGACTAAGGTGGGAGAACTGAAATGTTTAGTCTTGAATGAGTATATCAATATCATCAGCTTTGGCAAATTTGGAGAAGAAAGGCAACTAATGGGATATTGTAAGATTAGTATGTGTTTGCTTGATATCTCGTCTTTGTGGTGATGAAATAGGGCTACACGTAAAGTAATGTTAAGATCAATCAGTTAACTGCAAAATACACTGCGTGTAAAAGGCAGAAGTCCTTCAGCCTGGAATTGTAGACACAAAAAGCAGACTCTGGGATTTTGTTATTGACTACCCAATCCAGATAGTGGTACAGCTGTGAAATTGGAAGGAGATTAGGGAAAGCCAGATAATGCAGTAATGAGAGATTCCAGTAATCCCTGCATTTACATTTGTACAACTTCACACCAGGACGTGAGGCAGAAATTATTGGTTAAAATCCTCCTTTACAGAGGGGTGGGATAGAGAGCACACCAGAGAACCTATGCTTGGATTGAGTCTGATCAGTACACTGTATTTAGTTTAAAACATACACAAGAGGCATGATCTTAAGTAGTTAAATGCATTAACATTTAAGGGTCACTTTCCCATTGCAATTTCTTATCTGTGTATTAATCTAATAGCAAATCCCTATCACTGCCTGATTTGCTGAAACATTACGACTTGGTCCTTTGCTTGCAGTATTTTGTCTCATTCTGTGCTTCTTCAGTAATTTTTATACAATCTCTCACACAAGTACCCACATCTAATCACAAATTCACATTTGTCTCCTGAAATCTTATCACTTCATCTAAACTCTGCAATGTGTGATTCTTTCTCTACTTTATTCTCTATTTAGCTGACTCTCATTAAAGTCATATAAACTAAACATTCAATAAACTCAACAATTTTCATTAATTTCCAGTCTACCTTTGTCTTAAAACTATATAATTATTTAGTATCATATTCATTGGTGAATTAATAAGTGCCTTATTATTTAAGAAAACTTATTATTATTTAAGAAAAATAAGTATTTTTCTACTTTCTCAGAGGCATGCAAAATGATTTCTGTATTATTTTTCTTCTCCTTAGTTTGTTTTAGTTTGTTACATCAAACCCTTCACGTAATTCTTCTCTATATTTTCTATTTTAAGCTTTGCTAATTTAAAATGTTTTGCAAATCATCCTAAAGGCCGTGAGATCAGTTAGTCTCTTCCTCTAATGAGTACAGCAGGAACAAAACCATGGACTTAAAATAGCTCCAACTAGTTTAATATACATCAGCCTGGTTATTCATATCTGTCCCCTGTGATCTAAACATTAAATCAAAGATGCTGAACTCAGATATTAGCACAAACTCTTCGCTTTTCCCCATGTATACGCTTGTATTTAAATTTCTGCCCCTGAGTCTGGGGTTTCCTCATCTTTCTCTAAATCCATCTTACAAATGAAATAGTGAAATAAGACAAGTCTGAAATCAGTTTTTAATATTAACGTTGCTCTATTTTTTAAATTGATAGGACAAGGATATTTTCATAGTTTGTAGAAAAGAAATTATTCTATTCTTTGCTAATGTAGCCTTATAAATGTGTCAAATTGTGGACGGTTACATGAAAATTTAATTCAGTATAGCCTAAACACCATTTTTTTTTCCACTCAATTTTATATGAATTTTCATCATATTAATAGTTCATTGCCTATTTATACACAGACTGCTGGCATCTGAAATAATAACAATAACAGTAATGACATTTTCATCTGCCTTATTCTCATAAATTATTTTGGATATGAAATAGTTCCAAGAACAGCTTAATAAAATTGCAGTACAAAACAATGATAAACAGTACGTGCCACAAGTTTTCATACAACAGAATCTAAACAATGATGTAACCAAGATGTCACATGTAGTAGTCTCACATACAGAAACCTTAAGCATTTACACACTGGTAATGAAGTTTCAGGACTAGAGCTGCATAGAGACAGAATAAAGGCTGTCTCTCAATCCCTGACATTTGTCAATTCTGTAGTATTTTTTATAAAGACAACGTACTGCCTTTTTCTTCAAGAAAATAAACACTATATTTGTCAGCTTTTAAAAATTTTCAAAAAATGAGCTAGTCTAGATGAATGCCTGCACAAAGACAATTTATTTCTTCCAGCTGATGGTAAATTCCCTACCAGCAATACGTGCATTCTGTTTGTTACATATGAATACACGCAATCTGTTTCATTTGCATATTTCTCTTGCTGTCCCTATTAAAGCAATCTGGTACACCAGCCTACTATAAGTAACACTGTGTCCTCTAGAGGGGTTGTCAGCAGTTCGTGGGAATGACAATAATTCATTTCTGTGAGCCATAATTAGCTTTACTGAACCAAAAGTAGTGGAGAGAAGCTGTATTACAGTACATAATTAGAAGCTGAGCTGATTGGGATCCATCCCAATAGATATGCATTCTGTCCTTGTTGTGAAAGCAAGGGAGAAAAGAACCATCTAAAAATGCATTACTCTCAAGGCAGGTTGTGATGCCTCCTTTGGATCAGCTGTACACCAGCCCAGGCAGAGAATCCTCCATTGAAACACCCATCCTCTCCCCTCATCCAGTCCCCAATCCTGATTAGAGGTGATATACATGCTTCCCCAGGGGCTTACCAGTATGAGACTGCAGGAACTGAACAAACTAAACAATTTCTTCTTTGATAGCATTTTCAGTACGCTGTATTGTGTCCCTGCGTTTTATTTATAAAGCAGAACACAAAATAACACCTACATAGTATATAATTTTTTATATTTTGTATTGTAGGGGTGTATTTCATAAATTACACATTTTTTACTCACTTCTCTACAAACATCATGATTCTCTGTGGTTAAACTTACCCTTCATAACAAGCATATAGTATATAGTACAAAGATGTGTTTAACTAACTTTGTGTACTAGTTTAATCTAGCCTATATGTTCAAGACATTTAGAAAACTTTCCTCCAATATTTTTACTTCAAACTGTAAGTAAAAAGGAAGTGCATTTATATGATATCTTTTTTTATTCCCTTCCAAATTCCCATTAATTTGGTTTACTGGAAAGTGTTCATTATTATATCCAAACTTTTAATTACATGTCTCAGATGTGTACTTTTAATTAACAGATGACATTTTCTTTGTTCAATTTTTGTAGTTCAATACAACTGTCATAAACTTTTAAATTTTAATTAAAGCTGCCCCAATCTCTAGCTCTATAATGTTCACATAGGAATTTGCCAAACGGCTTAGCAGTAAGTAAACCAACAGTGAATAATCCCTGAATTGCCAGTGGGATTTGTTTAACAAATTAACATTTGTGTGCAGATAATGAGGTTCTACAACTTACCACATCCAGCTAAGATTTAGCACAATCACGTTCTGAAAAAAAACTGAGTAATACTCCATGATTTGCTTAATTGGTTATCACTTTCCTATTAAGAATTAGGGAGCGAAGGAGAACAGAATTTACACGTTCAGTGGAACACACACATTCACCAGACACACATCTCTTATGCTGTGGCATTCTGTTTGTTTCAGAAAACAATGACAGATTTGCTTTCATAGTGTATTTGCCTTGAGCTTTGAGACATAACCCAACAATGAGGAAACTTCCTGACTCCCAGGGAATCCTCACAGCAGCTGGCTAACTTCAGAAGCTCGTTCCCCATGAAGCTCCCCAGCTAAACACCAGCAGCATGCAGCAGAACCAGTTTCCCTCGAGTCAAGAGATGTGCACAACAGCTTGGATGAGCAAAGACCATGTCAGGAAGTCCAGATATTGTCCCAGGCAAATCAAATTCACAGAGCCACTTCACGGAGCCCATTGTGGCAGAACTAATACACAGCAGCTGACTCCTTGAAATGGGGAGAGAGTGGAAATACAGCTGCTAAGTGGTCCCTGTGTACCCTTCCCCATCACCGGCTGTGGCTGCTTCTTCTCACATTGGTGCTAGCCTGAAGGCACATGCTCTGCAGTTCTGCCATGTACATTTATCAACAGGCCCTATACTTCCCAAAGGGCACGTGTGTAGAACAGCACTTGTGGATTGCTTCCATCAAGGCTATTTGAGTTGGAAAATATAAGAAATCAATAAGGGCAATCAGGGCTTCTACAAAAAGGAGATTCAAGCAAGCTGCAGTTATCAGTGGTCATTTATATTTTGTGGGTACAATTTGGATAGGCACTTACACAAATACGGATATTGGAACTTCCAGAGGATAAAGCATCATCATTTTGAACAAAAAAAAGAAAAAAAAAAAAAAGAAAGAATCAGGGAAAACACAACGCAACTTGATTGCAACAGTTTAGCAACATAGTTTGATGAGCCAATAGTGTAGTGGATCAAAAACTGTATTAGAAAGAACTGGTTGGAAAGGCAGTTGCACAGTAAAATAAATTGATAGTGAGTCAATTTAAAATGTTCATTTTGTACTTTCTGGATACAAAAAAATTCTCTACACAAACACAAATAATCAGTATGTTCTGTACCTTTTGCCAATGGACAGGTCAACCTGCTAGGATGAAACGAAGAAATCTGGACATAAGATGCTTAAGTCCTTCAAAAATGAATGAAAAGCAGAGGAATTCCTAGTAATAGAGAACCTTTACATTCCTACATGTTTCAATGTGCAGGAGTAAAGTAGCTTGTCCACTAATGAGCCTCATGAACCTGACAAGGCAGATCAGCTCTGCCTCCAAGGCAAAAATGATGAGAAGGAAGTGAGTGAATGCTGCTCTGTTCTGTATTTCACACTGTCTGTTGAAATTGTGAATGGCTCGTGCAGCCCTTGCTGCTAAATGTGCGTTGACCCAGTAGCATACTTGGCATGGTGGTTTATCTGACTAGAAAGAAGAAACGGTCATTGCAAAAATACCTGAGGAGTTTTTCCGTGTTAAGGGATTTTTAATACCTTAATAACACCCAGTTTAATTTCCCTCTGTAAAAAACATAATGGTTTTAGTATAATATGGATTAGATTAAACTCAGACAAGTGAGCATCTCATTAATTTATTAGTTTGTTTCAAGAAGATTTATGATTTGTAGCCTGATATAGGTAAGTAATACAGTCTGATAAGTAGAGATTTCTTCCTAGTAGAATATTTACAGAGTCCAGGAGCAAGATGTGCAAAGAAGATGAGATCAATTTGAAAAATGTTATCTGGAATGCTGGGCGAAGTCACTTTGATTTAGAAAAAAATATCTTTTTTTCCACATCTTCACATGAAGGTTATGGCATTGGCTTCAAGGCATGAATGGGAAGTGAACAGAGCACAGCAGAATAACACTCCTATCAGCAGGTATAGCCCAGTAAGAGCCATCAGAACTTTTGACATCACCAGGATGTGGGAGCGAGGTGCTTTCTATGCTCAGCAATAGGAACTGTGACTCTAAGATCCAAGTCTCCATTGCTAATGAGCAGGAATGGTTCTGTGCTGGTCTCAGCTGATAAAAGCTGAGTGTGTTGTGACTAATCGTTGTACAGTACGCTTCTGATGAAGTTAAAGGCTTGAAATCCCACATCAGGCAGTTTAACACTGAAACATGGACTGGAGTGATATTCATGCTGCTCTCCTAATGGCGTTTTTGGTACAGACACATTGTCTTGTTTGAGACCAAGCAGAAATAAGGCTAACTTCTGCACCTGCAGGCTCTCTGTAGCAGGTGGGGCCACGATTAACAAATCAGCAGAAGTGTATTGTATAATCTTGCTCATATCTCTCACTCACTGGTCACCAAGTCTGCTTCACTAATCATTCCAGCAAGGCAGAGAGATTTCAGAGGTTGGATTTAGTAGGAAAAAAAGTATTAAAAATCCAGGTTATATCATAGCTCTGCTGTGAGCACAGCAACTGTGAGCTGTCTGGTGAAGAACAAGCTGTTGGAAGTATCCAAGCTCAATGGCAACTGTCAAAAGAAAAGGAAAAATAAAACCCAGAGGTCTCTGCAGGAATCAGAACTGAGCTGAGCACTGGGAGCCAAGTTACTTGTTGTGCCTGTCACCTCAAGAGTATCAATTAAATGCCAGATATGTAAAGATGTGGGAGTAAACATCCCCTCCTCAGATGACAGTGAAGTTCTGCACATCATTTAAATCATCCGTGAACATCTTTCATTCACTTGCATGTCCTCACTAAGCACATATTGATCTCACTGAACTGATACAAATCTCTGCTTATCATTTGTCTTAGTACTTCCATGAGCTATTGGAAGCAGTTTCAAATATAATTCTATCAACTTAAAGTAATTCTGATTTTCTACTATTTAGACATTATTAGTGATATGAACAAAGAAAAACGTTAACTCTCAAATACTCAGAACTGAAAAACCCTTTGTTGTTTAGCACACACATCAGAAAATCAGAATAGGACCCACTGAAGCCAGCATAGTAAACTAAGCTGAATTACTGAAGTATATAAGCTAAATTAGCACAGAATTCTAAGAAAAAACATTTAGATCTAAGCTCACTTTGTCACGGAGACTAAGATACACGATTCTGCATAAACAGGTCCTATGGTCAGGTGCCTGTACTTTCCTTTAGATGTTGGTCACTTCACCACATAGGGGAATAAGATTCAACTCCAACATCTGACAGTCTTCCAAGAAGAAAGCAATCAGCAAACTTCTCCTTCAGATGTCCTGCTTTCAATCAAGTATTTAAATGTTCTTTGCAACAGAAAATATAATTTAACTTCTGCTTTCTCACATAGCACTAAATTTTAGAGTACTTCTTAACACACTTTTCCCTTCTCTAGTTCAAGCAGAATTTAATTGCAGTACACAACCTGGAGCAGCCTATATGTTGGGCACAAAGGCCGACTCCTAGATATCCTCATTTTGAGGGTTAGGATAATCTCCCTTAAGATAAGAGATGTGATTTCAAATTCCTTCAAGCAAACAAAGGATTTGAATTCTGATCTGTGAAATCTTCCTGAGAATTAGGTGAGGAAAATGCCTACTTTCATTATTCTTTTTAACTCCCTGAAGGCATGGGGAAAAAAATGAAGTCACATTTTTCACACTTTATCACACTTGAAGGAAACTATTCCCAGAAGCACCTGAAAGTTTAGAGAAAGAATTAAGATAGAGACAGGGCAATGGGTGTGGTGCTTTTCCAAATGTGGTTTGACTTTACAGTTCCCTTTTGACACCTCAGTATGTATGTTTTCATTCTGGATATTTTCATGCTCCTTTTTGTGAGATGTAGTTTGGCTTTGCCAAAACACCAAGACCCATGAGTAAACAACACTATTGATAATAAATTATATGTACAGCATATGCTGCTATATTGCACAGAATTTAAGTACAGACAAAGGAAAGAAGCCATAGGAAAAAAAACACCAAACTAGGAATAGATTCAAACATTCAAATTGAGACCTATAAGATAATATAAAGCTGCACAGAAATATGTACCAAGGAGAGAGGCTCCACAGGTTCCTCCATTCTGGCAGTAATTGTAGCAGTGGTTGGTTTCACACCTTTCACCTGAGTAACTTGGCCAGCAGTGACATCGTGGATCCCCCTTCTCGTTTATAATGCACTTTCCTCCATTTTCACAGGTCAGTTTGCATGTATCATCTGCAGCAAGAGCACAGAGAACAATTTTATACGAAGCTACTGATCCCTGCCTACGTGCAAAAATACATAATCACTTTCAAAAAGTAAAAGGTAAACTATCACATATTGCTAGAAAAGAAAAGACATATTTAATAAACCATAAGCCAGCACTGGAAAGGCCATGAAGAGCTGCAGAGGCAATGGGAGCTGTATGCAGGCCTGGAAGCTTGTATCATACCAGCATACTGCATATATGTTCTTGGCTCCTGTTTCATCCAAACAGTGTGATGGGAAAGCTGACCCCGCAGAGGATGTCACGATGTAAGTTAGTAAAGGCAGTGTGAATTCCTTTGTGAAACTATCATTTTTAGTTTATGAAAAAAAAAAAAAAAAAAGAAAAGTTTGTTTCATTTCTGCAACTTTGGGAATCTCAGAAAACTTCCTTGTATTCTTCTGGTTACCTCAGCCTGAAGGAATTTACCCTTTTATAGTTGATTTATTTCTCTTGCTCTTACACTGTTAACATCCTTCTTAATAAACATATTCGGAAGCATTTAAAAAGAAGCTGCTCAGCTTTTAAATCATCCTCACAAAATGATGTTTGCATACTAACTTGATACTTCTAAACCATACTTTCTTTTACGGAATCATAAATGTTGGAAAAGACCATTAAGATCACAAAGTCCAAACATTAGAGCCCAACCCCACCATGTACTTTCACATCCCTCAGTGTCACAACTTCCCTTTTCTTTAACAACTCCGTGGACAGTGACTCCACTACTTCCCTGTTCCAATGCATTACCAACTCTTTCTGAGAAGAAATAACATACAACGTGGACCTTCACTGGTGCAAGTTCAGTCCATTACTTCTTGCCTTCTCTCTGTTACTGGGGAGAAGAGGCTGATCCCCACTTCACCACAACCTCCTTTCAGAGAGTTGTAGATAGCAATAAGGTCTCCCTGAGTCTTCTCTTCTCTAGACTGAACCCCCAATTTTACCTTCTAAGAAAAGATGTAGTCTACTGCTTTGCCTTCACTAGGTGCTCATGGCAGTAGTACCACCTCCTTAACTGTGGGGTGCATGGTAACATATATTCTGTTTAGGACAGAATCAATCTTTCTATAAAGCTGTTGTGCAATTAGAGTTGTGCCTGTCCTGGAAACACTGAGAAATAAATCACTGTTCATTTGAGTGAACAAGAAATAAAATTGTTCGATGACACCAACAAGAAATTAATTACAGACCAGCACGTACACAATGCTCTCACATCCAAATAACTGTAATTCTGAGCAACAGACAAGAACCTTTGCAGCTCAAAATACACATTTAGCACAACTTCTCATCTCACACGTAACAAAACAAAGCTTATAAAGACAGACTGCTGCCAAACTAGTCAGAAACACTGTCAGAAACACTGAAAGCTCTTCAGTAATACATTCACCAATATAGATGTTTTGATGAATTACTTTTTTAGTTGTACAAAATATGAGGCAGTCAAGGTATCCATCTGTCCTATATCATCCATTTCTCATTTGAGAGAGATGCAGGTGCCTGAAGACAACGCATTTGAAAGTTCTTGTGGAGGAATGAGTGGCACTGTATTATTTAGGTCTTTACAATACCAGTATGAAATATCATAGTCTTCATTCTTAGGTATCCACCATGGATCTACATCTACTGTAACAAAGATATTTTGTGCTTGGAACTCTGAAGATGCTTTAGTATTTATTTATTTAGGTGGTTCATTAAATTCTTTGATGTTCCATGAACCATTCTTCAGTTACTCATTACAGAAGTTGTTTAAATGGATAATGTGGCATATCTTATTAGCAAGGTCTATTTTTGTTTTGCTTATTTTATCTGTTTTACTTATCATTAGTCATGAGTTTATAGAGCAGAACTGAATAAAAACTGAGTAACACTGAAGTACAGACAACTGCTCATTTTTAGGAATCTGATAGTATATTAAAAATATCCATTTCTTTTCTAGGACAATTCTGCACATTTAACATACAAAATTTAAAAAATTTTGAATTCTGATAGACACTATGAATTCAACAGAAAAAAGAATATCACAACGCATATTTATAACTACAAAACATGAAATACAAACTTCAAAGTTATCCTAACTATAACAAGATATACATGTCTTCATACTGAACCAAAAATTGCCCACAGTAAAGACTATCTAAACCAAATGCCTTTAAAATGACTAGGACGTTTACATCTTACAGATTCTAAATGTAGTACACGTTATATCTTTACAAAATAATCAGGTAAAGTTGACCTGAAAGCTGAAAGGATTGTAATATTTTCCAGCATAACAAGATAAGTAAAAGTGGGTGCTGATTTTGTTCTCTATCCAAGAATTCAAATAAAAATCTACAAGAATTCAAATAAAAATACAAAACTAATAAAGAGTTACTACAACAATTTCAGTCTTCACACGAACTGAGGACTGAGAGATGTAATAGATAAGTCAATTTACAAATACTATGTTAGACTTAAACAGGAGTTTTAATGCTGCTTTTTTTCTTTGCAACTTAAAAGAATCAAATTACTCTAGATAATTCACATCAGTGGAGTCCAAAAGTGGATCAGATGCCTTTGTATGGGAGACAGGAACAAAATGTGCCCATAAGAGAAGACAGGAAAAACAGAAAATACAGGAGAGATATATATCTAAGAATTGTTACAAAAGGCTGAATACATCTAATCTGAATTCATGAATAAGGGCTTCAGAGAAAAAAAAAAAAAAAAAGAGTTGGAAACATCTCTACTAAGTATTCAGTGCTGAGAAATAAAGAGAAATAAAATTGAGATAGAAAATAAATAAAAATAAAAAATAAAATGGAGTCATAGATAGTTGGAACTTGGACTCAAAAACCTTGCAGATGCTCTTTTCCTTTCTGTCAGGTGTAAATAATTTCACTCGTGAAGTCTGCTCCAAAAGTAATGCCTCTTATTTTATAATGTTGGTCCATATCATCAGAGGTGGACATTAGTGGTATGGCAATAGGGCCCAACCTACCCACCAATTATCTATTAAACATATTGCTATGCAACAGATGGTAGGTAGCAGAGGGGCCAATAAACAATTAATGAACAGCATTCACTGGAACATGAACAGTTTCCCTTTCCACAGTGGAAAATACTATTTCATGGGGCACAAAGGCTTATCCTAAAGAAAATTATGCAGGTCAGAATTTGAACTGAATGCATCTATTAAGGAATGAGTAGGGAGTTCTAATGGTATGGAAATGTTGTGTACATTTCACTATCCCCCTGATGAAGGGCTCCTGTTCTGCCAGTTTTCTATCTGCCAAAGTTTTCAGAACAAGCTGTAAACCCCAAATTTTGTCTGAGTGCTATAAGAAAGATCTTCATTTCATTTCAAATTTTCTTTTTTTTTTTTTTCTTTTTTTTTTTTTTTCTTTAAAATATCCATTTGCTTTACAATCCTTAGTGGAAGAGAAGGGCTAAGAAAAGGATGCATGGTGAGAAGAAACCAACGCTGCAGCAATTTAACTCATTTTCTTCAGTTCTAGGATATATCAGTCTCCTTATAATAACTTACTATAAATACAGAAGATGCTGCTGTAATAATTTTTTTTCTTTTCTTTCTTCAAACCAAAAGCAGTTTTCTGTGTTAGAATACTATTCTATTTGATATCTTAAAGAAAAAAAACAAAACAAAACAAAACCAACAACCTGAAAGCAAGACAGAAATCAAGAAGATAGTAGAGACTGAAGTGCCAATAGCTTTTGCTAGTACAGCTCTCTGAAGTACAATTTGTGGGTGAAATAAAAGGTACAGGGGGATTAACCTCTAACACATCCCCAGGCAGAGCACCTGGTTTCATGTGGTCTGTGCATACAGAGGGCAAGTTCCCACAGAAATGTGCAGAAGAAAACACCGCAGTAAATGA
Source organism: Lagopus leucura (assembly GCF_019238085.1). Taxonomy (NCBI): domain Eukaryota; kingdom Metazoa; phylum Chordata; class Aves; order Galliformes; family Phasianidae; genus Lagopus; species Lagopus leucura. The sequence continues at coordinate 4,818,344 of NW_024962273.1, read as the reverse complement.
AATATTTCATGTCTGTTCAGAAGCAACGCCAGATCTGGGTGTTTGTGATTATTCTCAGGCTCTTCTTCCAGCCAAGAAGTCACAAATATTCTCTTCTAAAAATGACAGCGACAGGTCTCCCAAAACTCTGAACTCCTGGAAGTGTTCCATTACTTTTGTTCATTCGGCTGTGATACACACTGACTTTCTCTAGTGCAAATCTCTGCATTTCCAATCCCTACACTATTAGCTTCACAACTTTACAGGCATTAGATACAATGAACCTAGTGGATGCAAATCAAGTGGTCTCACTTAGCAATATGAAGAGGTACTCTACCCATTTGAAAACTGGCTTCTAAATTGAAGAAGTCAGGCATACTGCAGTCATGAAATAAATCACAGAAAAAAAAAAAAAACACATTTGGCTCTGTCAGTCACAGTCAGCAAGGGAGAAAAAAAGATGAAAGCTTATCTAAGAATACACAGGAAATTGCTCTCATTTTATTATATAACCATTCTGAATGATACAATACGCATATGTTGTAATATCTCTAACTTGAGAGAGACAAATAAAACTCCAAAACTCTGTTTTTCATCAGTTTAAGAAATGCTGGTCAAGCAGCTGTCTAGAGCAATCTGGATTCAGTCTTACAGAAAGTCACTGAGGATTCATAAATTAGAATTCCTCACACAGTACTTATGAAGAAAAATCAATTCAATGGATCAAGTTATTTACAGAATGACAATTCTATCATACAGAATTTCAAGTTACCTCAATTTCCTTTTGTTAAAAAAAAAAAAATAAAAAAAATCAACAATCCAAAGAGCCAGAATCTGAGTCAACTTGCAGTTGACATACAGTCACAAGAACAGGAGACCTGAAGTTGTTAGGCAGTCGGTCTTGATGATCTAAGCGCTTTCCAAGTGAACTATTCTAATTCTGCAAGTGAGACTACCTCCCAGTGACCACCTTAAGGAGACTTAACAATGAGAAATTGTAGAAAGTAGAATATTTTTGAATGCATAAATTATAATGTACATAAATGATTGTGACACACTTACGTTTACAACATTGAGATCAAACCAATCATAAAAACAAACAGTTCATCAGTTAAACTGTTTCACAGATACATACTCAGATTAAAATGTGTATTTCATGATTTCAAGGACTAACCAGATGACCACTGAAATCTACAGAAATCTTTAAACCACCTTTGAGGGTCATTTTATCGCAGATTAACAAGAGTATCACTATATAATCTTCCCTAATGTAATTGCCCCAAATATAGGGATTTTATAGTCATGTGACGCAGGAATGGCTGTTTTGCATTTCTGGCATCCTTCACTTTGCCAAAAATGTTATGACACAATGAAGACAACATAATGGAACATTTAAATAAATTGTGTGCACGTAGCTGGGGATGTTTCGTATTTTCTAGTTCTTAATGAGAAAAGGGAAGACTATGGCTGCCATTTTTTATTCCATAAATTCCTAAATGAAAAGAACCTTTCTTAGAACTCGATTTTCAAAAAAGAAAAGACATTCATTGATAACACACATAATGTCTCCTGTTTGTGTACTCTTAGTCTTAGTGTATCTTAGTATTCTTAACGCCAAATACGTTGTCAACCTACCATAAACTATACGGTGCTTGAGATCTTTTCAAGGAATTTGCCCATTCCTTGAAGCCTAAGTAGAACATCAGCCTGAAACATTGACTTCATACTTCTTTGTGAACGTCAAAGTATTGCACATACAAACAATTTTCAATACCTACCTAATAGACTCTGATCTATGCATGTTCCATTAACTAATGATTTTCCTTCTGGACAAGCACATGATGCACCAGAAGGGTTGAGTAAACAAATGAATTCACATGTCAGGTCCAAGCATGGATTAGGCACTGTTTGAGAAAAGAAAACATTAAGGTGTTTTTCTTTTTTTTTTTTTTTTTTTTAAATTATGTTATCTTATAGAACTAGGACCAAAAAAAAAAAAAAAATCAAAAAATTCTGATTCAATTCCAATTTCCAGAATATCAACAGCACAAAGTCAGTCAGCACTCATTCAAATGGCAGTACCAGACCCATACCACGATAGAACTGACTCCAGTAAAAACAAATGTATTACTAATATTCAATAAAAATCCTCATTATATTTTGACAAGAGGTATTTTTGTATTCAGATCTCTTTTTTATTATTTCATTTGCACTGCAGGAATGCAATGTAGTCATTTACCCAATGCCACTTCAAATGAAAGAAATGCATCAGAATCCAAATTATAATTATATAATGAAACATAACTAAATCTATTTTTACTTTGCAGAATCAAGTTCTGTTTTACATTTCTACAGTTGATGGATACTTTCATTATTTTTCTTTTACTGAGATGAACTTGCAAACACTCAGTGTTAAGTAATTATGCTTACTCACAGTCCATTTGTTTGTAGCGATGAAAGATCAAGGCACTTTTCGCTTTATCAACATCGACTCCTAGATATTCTACAAGGCTCCTGCCAAATTTATGTACTCTAAATGCACCATTTTTAGGACCTGCTCCATATATGTAGTCCTCAAAAATGTCAATTCTATGGGGATGCAGTAAACCTTAAATAAAAACAGATAAACACAAATATTCATATTCAAATAGCAAACTAATTAATTTTAAAAACAACTTCACTTGCACTGCAATTTCAAGCTAAAAAGCATTGTTTTTCAGGCAGCAGTCTGCACCCACAAAGGCTGCCTTTTAAAAAGCAATCTTCTTAAAAGAAATTCTTCCCATATTACAAGCAAATAACATCTCTTTGATTCAGTCTCTGAAACTGGTTGAACATAGAGAAGCAGGGAAACCCTAAAGGAAGAGTGAGCTATTTAGAACATATTCAGCTGCCATACTAACTAGAAGAACATGACAAGGAAAAAAAACCCACAATATTTTGCTTTACAAAGGAGAAATTATTCTCATAAGACATTTCTTAAAATTGTTTCTTAAAGTGTTAGAAATACTGGTTTTTATATTACACTTCAAAATGATGGTAAATTCATGCAAAACAAATAACACAAAGCCTCTATTAATTCTTTCTTAACTTTTTAACAGATAAAACAGAACACACTGGTGAATTCCAGACCAGTGGTTAAAACACTAATGGCCAGATGTGGTATCATCCCAAAGAGATTCCACTACTAACTGCCCATCTAAGCATTCCCTTAAAGTAGATTGCTTTCACATTTTGAAATTATTCATTGTTTTGCTATTTTCTACTCAAATTTCATAAAGTTGCATGTATGACCAAGTTATTTAAAAGACAACATGTAAACCTCTGCGAACAGTTTGCATAATCAGAATCTATTTTCTTCTGAAAAAACATTCCAAACTGACATTCTTTGAAGTAGTATTCTGTGATTCTGAACTGAGCTGAAAGACAAGTCCATTGTTTTTCCCTGAACTGACTCTTGTTTCTGATCTATATAATCCTTACATTTCCTGTGCAATGCATACAGCTCTAAGTTCTAACCAGGCAAGATCCTTGTGTTGCTATGTGAGTTCAGTTGGGCCACGTATATGTATTTATATACAGTATTTACATATTCACAATGGTATTTAATAATAGCTCTTGTTAATTTGCACATACCGTTTAATAGTTATTCTTATAGTTATTCCTTTAAAGATTATTTAAAAAATTAAATATGTATTTGTTCCAATATCTAAAAAAAAACATGGCTGTAAGTTCTTAATTGTGAATGCTTTTAGTTTTCATAGCTTCTACATCTAGTAAAATTGCTGGAAACTTCTTCGTACCTTGTTTAGTGCTCACAGACACAACTGAATCAGAACCATCAAACAGAACACTGCCAATGACAGACAATTCAAAATCAGCCCAGAACAAACGCTGACTAAACTGATCAACTACAAGACCTACAAAGGAAAAAAAAAGTTTCAATGAGATAAATTAAGTTTGAGAAAATTGTTAAGTAGCAACACATTTTTCTATCATTCATATTCTGATGAAAATGAGACAATGAAAAAACATGCCTGCAGACCAAGGTGAAGAAAAAAAAATAAATCTACAGCTTAAATCTTCCTCTTATTTCAACCCATCTATTTTACTTTCTTTAAGCTACTCCTCATTGGTCAGTAACTTTTTAAACCATTATCCTCTGCAGGTAGGAATATGTACCAAGTGAGACTACAAATGTAGGATTGAATCCTGCAATTTTCTCTACCAACAAAAAAATTAATTATGTCAGTAGATTTCATTTTGGCTACACAGCCTCTAGGCAATAACTAAATAGTTAAATCATGCAGTCTTTATTTCACCAGGGGATGCTTAAATGATTAATATGCCATTTTAAGACATGTCAGAAGCTTCCGCCTGTAACAATATTTGAACCATAAAATAATTTAATTCTGAGCTTCTGAAGTTGTACTGTATTTTTAATAAGAATGGGAAAAAGTATTTTTCTTCCTACTTATGCAAGTCAGAAAAAATACATCAAAATAAATTATACATAACAGCAAAAATTCCCCTCTTAAGGTCATAAATTAATCAGCTACAGATAGATCAGAGGATGTGGAAGAATTCTGTCACACAGACCAGTGAAATAAGTTTCTATTTGCAACTCTGCTTAAAAAAAAAAAAAGAAAAAAAGAAAAGAAAAAAACACTAACAGAAAAGCAGTACAGCACAAATCTTATAAAATTCAAAACTTAAGGCTAAAAAAATTGAGATTGGATTGCTTTCAGCGACAAAGGAATTGGTACCTGTCTCTCGAGGACATAACCATGGCAATCAAATACAGTGGTAATTAGTGACAAAAAAAGTCCAATAGAACTTAAGCAATTAAACTTATATTTATCTGAAACATTCACAGTGTTTTATATATCAGTAAAGAGCAGGCAACAATACTGATAAGCAAAATTCTGATCTCTTCCAGTCTTAAACATCACAAGTGCCTGACTTGTTACTGACTGTATACTATTGTGTTTCATAAGCGCCCAAAAGGGATCATGAGCTTCCTCTCCTAGAAATTTCTTTATCCCATTTGTAACATTCTGATTTCTTATATTTCAATCAAATCATGACAATAAATTTTTTAAAAAAAGGACATTCTGTTTGTTGTGTGAGTGCAATTTGTGCATTAAGTAACATTTATGCATAAGCCCACCTCAGTAAGAAATTCATTCCGTTAAAACATGCCTACTTGTTGTAGTGACAATTTCTGAGACATTAAGATATTCAGATAGCATACTCTTGAATGAAGCCAATGTTTCAATATATGCGCAGCAAAGTTGGAAAAATCCTTAATTTGCAATGCAATAATAACAAATATCTCTGTAAGCCTGAATAAACATCAAATATTGCATGAGAAAATGGGTCACAAATACATCATTTGAGGTTTCAAGACAGGATGCTGATATTCAAGAGAGACACATTTCATTCTGAGGTTACTATTTCCTTTGTCATAAAAATTACTTTTATCCTGCCAGTGGAGCCTTAATGTTAACTCACAAGATCTCAGCACACACTGTCAAGCTTCAAAACAGTTCTGCAAAATATTGAGATAATTAAGTTCCTGTTTCTTTCAAAACCTAAAATCTTCTGGGTTTTTTTAGTTTTTAAATTATTTTGAAGAGTATTTAGGAAAGTAACCATAATAGGCTGCAAGACTTTATATGCTTTCTTAGAAAACTTTTCCCATTTTTAATTGATGTGCCCTTAATTGATTTTGCTTGTTAAGTGTTACTGAACAAATCATTTTTTTTTTTTAAACTGATTTTATGTAATGCTTTGTTATGGCTTTTTAAACTTGTGAAAGTTTAAGTAAGTCGTATTAAATTGTATCATATGAAAAAATACAAATTTTTATTATCACCTGCACACGGGTCACATATACATACTGCTGACATAGAAACAAGAATTCAGTCAACAAGTCCACAAAGAGTTAAGAAATGTCATGTAATCAGGAAAAAGTGCTAACTTGCATACCTGTAGGCCTTTGTAAATTTTTCTGAACCAATATCCTTCTCAATGTACCATCCATAGATGACTCCTCTATGTGAGAACGATCCCCAATAACTGTCCAGTACATCATCCTAAAAGCATTACACATAAATATATATATATACACACACATATATGCACATACTGAACCTCAAAACACTTCACAGATATTAAATTGTGAGCAACCTACCTGAAGTATAGGAAATAGCATACCCTGATTTACATGCATGCAAATGGAGAATGAGGTTAAGTAAATGTCATGGAAAAGTTGAGATATAGACGTTTCATTTCTCTTAATTTGAATTATTGCTTGAATTACCAAAGCAGAGTAACGTCAAAACTTACATACCCCTTTTTAGGATTTACAGCAATTGCATATGGTTCTCCTGCAATACTTGTAAGGAGTCTTGTACAGTTAGGTCCATTCAGTTGACCTACATTGATGGAATATCTCAGACTAGTCCAATGTGTTGTGTAGTAGCTGAACCAATGCATTCTGGAATGATCAGTCCAGTAAATGTTTCCAGCAATCCAGTCAACAGCAATGCCCCTAGGTCTTTTAAATTCTGGACACTAAAAGGAACAGATGTTAAAGTCAGATGTAATGAAATGATCATTTACAGCAGCTGCATCGTTACAGATTTGTATTGGCAAGTAACTTCTACCTTTTGCATATATATGTGCTGAAATATTCAGAAACACTGAACTGCTTGAACTACCACTGCGGAAGCAAACAAATGAAATATATTGTAATTCTAAAGGAAAAAAACAACAACAAATAATTGAGTTCATACATTTATCGTACTCTGAAGAACTATGCAACAATATCCCCTCCTAAACATCTCACTGGAAATGACAGTTTATACTATCCTGAGGTATGACTCCTCAGGAGAATGCCAAGGATAAATAAAATGACTGCATTTAGAACACTGCCAAAAATTACCTCCGAATTCTGACCAGTATTAGTAGGCAGTAATAAGGAAGCTATCAACGCACTTCTCCCTTGTTAATTGCACTTGTGCTCCATCAACTAAAACTAGAGCTCCATATGTAAACAAGGCTTGGCTGATTAAAACTTTCGTATTATACACAGTAATATCTCCTTTATAATTTCACAATTACAATTAAGGTGTAAGTTCCTAAAATATGGTCTTAACAGTAAAAGTTCATACTGCAAAGAGGAGAGAGATATGACCAGAATTCTCTGTTGTTCACTAGAATTCTTGAAGAGAAAAATAAAATCTGTAAAATAGGACTCTATTCTAAGTTATTTCTTACATAAATGCAGCATGTTGTCCAAAATTAATACTTGCATGAACTAGATACATGCGCAATTGTTTGCTGGTCGATGTATGATGATATCGAGTTAAATTATGAACAAAAACCATCCACTTTATACAGCAAAGACTTTTAAAGAGTTTTTTTCATCATAGATTAAAGGTCATTTCCACCTCTAGGTGAAAAACGGGACTTGTAATGGAGAATTAATGTTGAATTTAGACAGTCTGTACAATTTTCATCCTCTAAAATATCACAGAATTAATGTTCTAAAAGCATACAGAACCTTTTCATTTAGTCAAACAAAAAAATTAAACACTGCATTTAGAAACAAGTACTTTAAAAACAGGATCATACCAATTTAAGTAAAAACAAGCATTATGGTTTTCTTTTTTTTTCTTTTCTTTTTTTTTTCTTCTTTCTTTTTTTTTAAAATGAAAAAATACTGGCAGCATAAGGATTCACAAATACATCAAAAATGAATTATTTTTTCAAGTACTGTAGTACCTGCACACAATATCCTGCTTTTTCTCTTGTTATCTACATATTGCTTCAAAAATTTCAAATAGAAGATACCTGACAATGTATGTATTTTCTGATAGTTTTTACTGTATTTTTTTTTTTTTTAAATCCAAATGGCTTTTAATTCATGATAATATTCAGCTATCTGAGTCAGAAGCCTCTAATGCCTTGACATCTCCACAGCTACTACTTTGGAGACTGAGAATTCATGATCTACCTGGAAGCAATAAACTACAGTACTGCAACCAAATATTCTTTTAATAAGACAGGAACTATCAAGGCAAGCACAGTTCATTGCCTTCCTTTGGACTGTTCATGAACCACTGTTTTTATTAAGACTGTTTCTTCTTGTGTTTGGAACAAGTGAGAAGTGACAAATCCCATGACACAGATGAGACAAAGGGCACACCAAAACATTCTAGCACAACACTGGGTTGCTTCTAACACTGACCCTTTCCCAGCCACACAGGAAGAGTGAAATTTCGCTAAAGCTGGGACTCATATTAAATATCAAATTAACAAGGAGATAACCACAAGAAAGGAAAAGCCACCATCTGGTGTCAGAGATTAAAAAGAGAATAAAAAGAACACAAGCTGATGCTACTGCCGTTTAATTCTCAGTTGTCTTCATTATGTTTCAGCCTCGTCGCATCATATTTCTGATGTCTTATGCACCTTTTTGTACTGTCTAGGAGAATTAGTTATTGTAAATGAGCTTTTACCTCATTTGGACTATGTTAATGATGAATGACTTTTGCATACAGAACACAGTTGAAAATACAGGAGCAAAATCACGCCTTTTTTTTTTGTTTTTTAAACAGGTTTTTGTAGCCCACTCAGATGCTGAATATAATTTACTACAACTTAATAGAAAATCTAAGAGTTTAAAACCTGATCATCTCTTAAACTAAGGTAGTTTCTACTGACAGACAGAAAGTGCCTCAACTTGACCACTTTTGAGCTCAATTCTTGCTAATTAAAAGATATAGTTTTAGGTAAAAACTTTATTTCAAAGCTGCAGTACCAACTAGTAACAACTTGGATCTGGAAACCATTTTGGTATGATGTATAAATTATAGAAAACAATTCATACCCTGACGCTGAAATTTAGAGGAGAAAGTTTATGTTAAAACCCTACTAATGATAATCACTGCTGAAAAAGAAGGAGAAAATCTGCTGGAAGGATACTGTTTACATCAGTTAACAGCTGAAAAGAGTAATGTAGATGTTCCTTGAATGTTCCTTGAGTTTGAATGCCTGCTGAAATCATTAAGTGCTTGGATAGAAGCTCTCTTATACTGCTGGTATCTTGGTATTAGCCTGATTGTACCAGTTTAAGAGCAGGAAACTTTAAAAACACAACAGTTTTTAATTTCTCAGTCCTTTGAAAACATCTTCTGCATAATATACCATGAGATAGGCTAGATTGACTGCATAAAACAGAGGAGCCAAAGAAAATATTCATAAGGTTAGCCTGAAAAATGGCTGTTAACCAAACATCAATGTTTTACAGATTTAAAACTTGTGTCTGCAATCTTAATCAGATGCCACTTCATACACTGTCTATTAACAGAGAATATTAAAGCTATGACATATGTTAGCTGGGATGGATATAAACTAAAGCGTAGGTACGTTCTTTATGACAAGTTTTTCAGTTATAAAACCTATAAAACCCTAATTATTATTATTATTATTATTATTATTATTTCGGGTAAATGAGTGATTAGGTTCTAATACATTGCAAAAATAATATTTAGAGAAAGCAGTCTAGAAATTGTTTCCATTTAGAGCCATGGATTGAAATTTCCTCAGTCCTGGGGCAAAGTTGTGAGTAGATGAATGGATATGTGATAGAAGTGGTTAAGGGCTCTTGCTAAGCTCTCAGAACAGTAAGCCTTGAGCAAGCTTCTAATATAGTGACTAAATACATCACAAAACATGTTTTTCTTCCCGTATTACCGTACAATTATATTAATGTTCAGCTTTGTATCCTCTTCCATGAAAAGCAGCACTCTAGTTTAAGTGGAAAATCACTATGTTGAATATTCGCCTCAGATAACTTATATATCCCCTCTCAAAGGATTATACCAGTAAACAGCTGCATGAGTTATCACCAATTCATGTGTATCAACTCCATCAGAATCCTCTTCTGCATCTGTCAATAAACTCTGAAGAGTTGATATTTACAATTTCCTTTAATGCTTCAATTTGTGCCAAGTTTAAAGCCCTTTTCACAGAGAAATAAGAGATACTTAAAGCTATTCTCTGAGGAAGTCTCTTGATATGCTAATTCCATGGAGCAATTTCAGTTGAGATAGATTTTTGCATTAATGCAATTACCTGAAAATGCAGGTGAGTTTGTTCAAGTTTGCCATCTGGATTTACATATCAAAGTCTAGATATAAAAGTTATAATGTAACCTTTGAAAACTTATCCATTAAAACTTGAGTTAAAAATAAGGAATTCTCAAGCTTTTCAAAACCAAAATTTAAGTGATGGCATTAGAGTAACACTACAAAATTAATTAGCTCACTGATCAGCTATACATATGGCAATAGTATTTGAGTATTAATGAGATAAAATTGGGAAAATATTCTGAATAGGTTATCACAGTGAGAAATAAGTGCTCCACAAATATGATTGCAGAGGGGGGTTGGAACTCGATGATGTTTAAAGTCCCTTCCAACCCAAACCATTCTATGATTCTATGGTATATGAAACATACACAAGTTACGCTCATATACAGCCAGTCATCAGTATATCTTCTACATACAGATTTGTCAAAACCTTTGTATGATTTGGATGAAATACCTTCACCAGAATCTACCTGCCAGGAGATTTGTAGAAAAATAGCATAAAAAGAAAAATACAAGCTTTTGCTCAACACTGGGGAAAACAAAGCTCCATTTCAGCAGCTTCAAACTAGGAGGTAGTGACCACAAAGTATTTTGACATAACAGCCAAATAGGAATATAGAAGGCAATATAAAATAATAGTAATTGTAAGAACATTTTTTCTTTGTTAGTTTAAGCTGGGAGATAATATTGAATCTATTATGAAAATTATAACCCCCAGCCTATTAAGAAATCTTGAGGAAGTTTATGTTCAGTTTTATGGATCCATAATAAAATGCACATCCATTAAAGCAGTTGCAGACCAGCAGACTACACTTACCATTGCATAACTTATCTGTATATAAACCACAAAGAACTAAAATAAATCATTAACAGCAACAACAAAGAAACCAAACATATCAACTTCACAAGATTTGCAAGCTTCTTGTTTCTTTACAGAATCACAGAATCACAAGGTTGGAAACGACCTGCAAGATCATCCAGTCCAACCACCCTCCCATTCCTATCAGTGCTACAAGCTACTAAACCATCTCTTGTAGCTCCTCATCCAGGCGCCTCTTGAACACTGCCAGGGATGGCGACTCCACCACCTCCCTGGGCAGCCATTCCAGTGCCTGACCACCCTCCGAGAGAAAAAGTTTCTCCTAATATCCAACCTAAACCTCCTCTGGTATAACTTCTTGCCATTTCCTCGGGTCCTACTATTTGCCTGGGAGAAGAGGCCAGACCCTTTTGCACCACAACCTCCCTTCAGGAAGTTGTAGAGTGCAATGAGGTCTCCCCTGAGCCTCCTCTTCTCCAGACTGAACAATCCCAGCTCCTTCAGCCACTCCTCATAAGACTTGTGCTCCAGACCCCTCACCAGTTTCGTTGCCCTTCTCTGGACACGCTCCAGGGCCTCAATGTCATTCTTGTAGTGAGGGGCCCAAAACTGAACACAGTACTCGAGGTGCGGCCTCACCAGTGCTGAGTACAGGGGGATGATCACCTCCCTGCTCCTGCTGGCCACACTATTTCTAATGCAAGCCAGGATGCCGTTGGCCCTCTTGGCCACTTGGGCACACTGTTGGCTCATGTTCAGCCGAGCATCAACCAACACCCCCAGGTCCCCTTCCTCTTCACAATCATCCAACCACTCATCCCCAAGCCTGTAACGCTGCCTGGGGTTGTTGTGGCCAAAGTGCAGAACCCGACACTTGGCCTTGTTAAACCTCATCCCATTCATCTCAAGCCCAGCGATCCAGCTTACCTAGATCCCTCTGCAGGGCCTCCCTGCCCTCAGGCAGATCAACACAACCTCCCAACTTGGTGTCATCTGCAAACTTACTCAGGGTACACTCAATCCCTTCATCTAAGTCATCAATGAAGATATTAAACAGGATGGGCCCCAGTACCGACCCCTGGGGGACACCACTTCTAACAGGTCTCCAGCTGGACTTCACTCCATTGACCACCACCCGTTGAGCACAGCCCTCCAGCCAGTTCCTTATCCAACAGAGGGTAAAACTGTCCAAGCCATGGGCAGCCAGTTTCCGCAGAAGGATACTGTGTGAGACCATGTCAAAGGCTTTGCTGAAGTCTAGGTAGACTACATCAACTGCCTTTCCCTCATCTACCAGTTTGGTCACCCAGTCGTAGAAGGAGATGAGGTTAGTCAAACACGACCTGCCTTTCATGAACCCATGCTGGCTGGGCCTGATCCCGCGGACAAGCTGTGTGATCTCTCCCAGGAGGATTTGTTCCATGACCTTCCCTGGCACTGATGTCAGGCTGACAGGCCTGTAGTTCCCCGGATCCTCCTTACGGCCCTTCTTGTAGATGGGAGTCACATCAGCAAGCCTCCAATCCTCTGGAATCTCTCCAGTCAACCAGGAGCGCTGGTAGATAGCCGAGAGCGGCTTAGCAATCACCCCCGCCAACTCCCTCAGCACCCTAGGATGAAGCCCATCCGGTCCCATGGACTTGTGACTGTCTAGATGGAGGAGGAGCTCTCTGTCTCCACCTCGATCTCCGGGGAGATATGCTGCATGTCAGCCCAGATATCCAGATCAGGGCACAAAGTGCCCTGAAGATAGCTGGTCTGACTATTAAAGGCAGATGTAAAGAAGGCGTTGAGGACCTCAGCCTTCTCCTTGTCATCTGTGGTCACATTCCCTGCCGCATCAATTAAAGGACAGAGATTATCCTTGGGTTTTCTCTTGTCATTGATATATTTGTAAAAGGATTTCTTATTCTGCTTTACTGCAGTGGCCAATCTAAGTTCGAGATGGGCTTTTGCCTTCCGGACTTCCTCCCTGCATACCTTTGCAACTTCCTTGTAATCTCCCCTAGTAGCCTGTCCCTTCTTCCACAGGACATAGACTCTCTTTTTCTTCCTGAGTCTTGACAGTAATTCCCAGCTCATCCACACCGGTCTTCTCCCCCTATGGCTCGCCTTACGGTTTTCAGGGACAGCCTGTTTTTGCGCCTTTAAGATTTCCACCTTGAGGAGCGTCCAGGCTTCCTGGACCCCTTTACCCTTGAGGAGCAACTCCCAAGGGACCCGTGCTACAAGCGTCCTGATAGCGTACTTATAGAACTTGATATCGTGATCCATCTAGAGATTTTCAATTATATAAAAAAAATATTACAGGAGAATTACTCCACATCTGCAGTACATCTCCCTCTAGTATTTGGTTATAGCTGGTTAGAAAAAAATTAAATACTACGTTGGTGTTCTCTTAGAGACTTGAGAAAGCATGTTGGTCTTGAATGGAAAGGCATAGTCATTTAATGTCTATCATTTGAATAAAATAATTACCACAGAGATATTTTGATTTATTGTATCAACATTTGTTATCATAAAAAATAAAATAAAAAGTGAATGGAAATGAATCTTCCGTGGTTTTTTTTTGTTTTTTGTTTTTTTGTTTTTTGTTTTTTGTTTTTTTTTTTTTACTTACTATCAAACCACTGTTACTTTGCCTTTTCTCTTCATCATGAAGTTTTTTGTAGAAAATTCCTCCAGGATTAAACTGAGTACTCCAAACAATCATGTTCCCTTGAAAATATGCATCCATTCCAGTTATCCTTGAATTATGTTCAATATGTGATATTTGTTGATGAACATCACTGTAGTTGAATGGATATGCAAAACCCAGGATGTCAGTGTCATTAGCAACATAGAGAACTTGTTCTTCAGAGCCTAGGGATTATTATAATGAAACAAAAATAAGATAAATGTCAACTAATGCAAAATCAGTGTTTATCTGACCATTTTTTATGTCAAAATTATTTTCTGATTGTTTGGGATGAGAAGGGCGTTCATGCTCGGGGAAATAACTTCATTCCTCATAATTTGGCACCATTACACAACATAAATGCTTTCAAACTCAGTCTGTGACACATGAGACTACATAATCAATATACAAATAAAGCGACATGAACATCTTCAATAGTAGGTAATGATTCTTCATCCTGATAGAGTCCATGCTATATATGGAGGAAATTATTAATTACTCATGAATATGATCTTCCCAGGACAAATCTGCATCAAGAAAATGTGAATAAAGCTACCACATCTACCTACCCAGTATGTGTCTGTTGTACAGAGAAGGAAGGACTGGGATTAACATGATTCATTTTGTTGTGGTTCTAAGATATATGTAATAAATATTACTGTACAGACCATAAAGCTCTGATTAGTTCATAGTTGTGCACCATATATGCACAAAGATAAGGAGCCACAATTTTTAACTTTGATAGTGGTGTCATGCTGAAGACCAAGTGTAGGTATAAATCACATTAAAATCTCACTAAATCGCGGGTGAGATGCTATGCTGATACTTCCACTTATTCAGACGTAGATCTATAAAGATTATGTTAAATTTACTCTAGCAGTTGGATTATTGTTTTTTTTTTTTTTTTCCATTTGTAACATGAAATTAAAAATTACACTATGCCAAAACTAATAGCTCTACTTTGTACAACACATCTGTCTCATGAAAGACAGAAAATCTGTGTGCATATTTACGTTCAGTAGCGTGTAGTTTGGGCAGCTGATTTACGTGATACCTGTTTTAAGATGACTATATTTAGAAAAACTCCACTTACATCACTAAAGTAAAACATGTTAACTCCAGATACTATTTAGTTTACTGCTGAAGGAGATTCTTCCAAATTATAACAAACTTTCATGTTAAGTATTCATTTTTATGGTAGTTGTAAGAATTTACTGCTTACCTCAATGAAACATAAATCTGAGTGATTTTGAGAATTACTTCTGTGCCCTATTCAAGGAATATTTATCTAAAATCAATTTTTATATGCAAACTATCAGTGTTACCAACCATATTAGTAACATAAGATTTTTAATAACAAAAGATTTAGTATTGTCCATTTCTGCAACCTTACCTTTTGCTTTACAACTGTTATTCCATTCCTTATAATTTTTCTCACATGTACATCTGTATGAGCCTTTAACATTATTGCAGTGCTGGGAACAGGCACCAAATACCATACATTCATTGATGTCTGTGAGAAAACAGTGCAATTTACTTATCTATATCACAGTACCCTACTATTTAACACATTCTAAATATGTGCAACAATGTGGATTAAGATAATGAACTTGTATCCTTTTTATAACTTACAACAGTGAAAGAAGCTTTCTGCAATTAAGGTTATTCCTACTGCATTCAACAGAGTTTAGAACTTATTTATTATACTACTTCTCCATCTTTTCTATACTAAACTATCATCATTAGACCTTGAAATCAGCCTTGAGAATGAAAATGTCTCCTATGATTATCTTCATCATAATTGCCTCTGTTATACTTAAAAGTACACAATCACCTGTTACTTGAAAAGCTCATATGTATAGCTTGTACTGAAAAGCCAAATTATGAAAATTTTGTATTTAAGAGTCTGTTCACTTTGGTTGTCCCACTGAAGTGATCTGTGCATTTTCTGCAAGAACTTCTCACTAATAAAGAAGTAAATTCACAATCATTCTTCTGAAAGTAGGCTTATATTTCTTTATAACTACCATATCTTTTTCTTCCTGCTTTATGTGCTATAATAGATATTAGGATTACCTTGTCCACAGCAGTTTACTTTCAACTGATTTCATTTCGATTTTCAGTATTCTGCATCTTCATTATTTTTAAGCATTCAAAATATTCTCACATACACATTTAAAAGCTAATCCTAATTGCTTGGTTAACTCTTCTATTAAACCATAAATCATCCACTTACATTTTAAATTATAAAATCATTTTATGTTTTGTTTGGAATATTTTGACTTGCACAACCAGCACTAATCTTTGATAACTTCTCCAGTTAAAATGCTTATATCTACATCCTTTAAGTCCTTCCAGCTTCTTATCTTAATTTCTAAATCCCATTGCTGTGAAAGAGTTTGTACTCTAGGAAAAATATACACATGATACACATCTCTTTCTCTATCAGTGAAAGCTCATAGAAAAGGTCTGTACCTTCACATTGTCTATTTCTCTCATTTCTCTGAAATCCAGGCTTGCACTGACACAGTAGAGATGTTTTTGTTTGATTACAGTACGCATCGTCTCCACAAGGATTCACGTTATCTTCACATGTATATTCTGTGACACCTAAACAAACAAAATGCCTAAAAGTTTCTGATAGATTTGTTTTAATCATTGAAAGTAACACCATGATAAACCAACAAAAAACACGCATCTTTCTTTTGAAATATCAATCTAAATTATAAACAACTGTATGACATTACAGTATTTATCTACATATGCATATAACTTGATACTATTTAGTTGAGTCACATGCTTGACACATCAATAATTTTAGTACTAAAATTCATCCTGCTGCAGGTGAGAAGTAAAAAGTAATGAACTTACATCTGATCTATTCCAAAAACCTCAAGAACTTCTGTTGTGATTACTACAACTTGAATTGCTATAAAATCAGCTTTTATCTTGACATAAGATTAGGTACATTGGCTTAGATACTGTGCAGGTAACACATTACATGTTACAATTGAATGCTGTTGCGGAGGTTGTACATGGTTTCATACATGTACGAGTTTCTTAGCCTTAGCTTAATATTTCTTTTCTACTACAATTATATATATAAAAAAAAAATGTATCAAGCACACTCACTTATTTTGCAGTCTTGCTCATCTGAACCATCTCCACAGTCATCAAACCAATCACACTGTAGCTCCATGGGAATACATTTCTTATCACTACAAGTAAATTCATCTTTTTTACATGGTCTTGCTTTATAGGTGATTTTATCTACAGAAGTACAAATGAGTAAAAAAAAAAATTATCAGTATTAAAGCAATAAGTAAGATTTTTAAGATTATTTTAGACATGTAGAAATTGGAATGACCACGAAGCAGTAAGCAATTATTTCAAGCCTAATTTCTTTCCATTTCAAACTACGATCTACTAACCTCCAGCTAAGCTTTACTGAAGGACAAGCAGATCTCTGCAACAAAGTTTGCCTTCAAATTGTTTTCTTTGATCTGAATGCCTTGAAAGGTAATATCACCTACCACAGTGATCTTCATCCGAGTTATCACCACAGTCATCAACCTCATTGCAAATCTGCTCAGGTCTCAGACAAACCCTGTTGTTTCTACATCTGTATGGCCTTGTTGGAGGGCATGGAAACTTAACTGCATATTAAAAAATAAAAATAAAAATCAGCTATTACCCAGTTATATTCCTTGAATCTTTTAAAATGTTTCTTTATCAAGGCAATAAGCAAGCATGGAAACACAACTGCACATGACATATGAATGGTACTTGATTTTTAAGTTCTGATCCCTAGTGTACTAACACTAAAACAATGTTTACAGAGCCACTTTTTCATTTCAGGAATGAAAGTATTATGTGTGATATGAAATATTACACTATTTTTGAAAATCATTAAATATGTCAGAAATAAAGCAAAGGAAGCTGCATATTTAATTCTCTATACAGATCATTACAGAAGTAATTTTTTCTCCCATCTGTGTATCTCCTACAAAAAGACTAATTTTTTCACAAGTATCCAAAATTGTATGAATAGCAGTAACAATGGAAAAGTGTAACAAACTGGATGTGCTGATCACCTGCTTGCATTAGGGATTTCATTGACTTGTTCAACAGAATGTTAAGCTTAATCATAGCTGTAAAAGTTGCATATAGCTATAAAAGAATATTCTCAACAGTATATTCATTAAAATTTCCCGAATTCATTATGAAAATAAATTGTAGATGTGAGCCTAGAAGAACTATGAGAACTTTGTTTTACAGTAGGGTTAAACTCCAGCAGGTGGATAGGCTAGGTCTGACAAAATACTGTATTATTTAGAATCACACGAAAAGTCTCGTACAATCTAAAAAAAGGAACTCTTTTTTTTTGTATGGGTGTGCAATTTTGCTGAAAATATCTTCACTATTTCTAACATTTTGTGATCCTTGACTGCATTAAGTATTAATCACATAAGGTAATTACTATGTGGAGCAATAATACACAGCATTTGTTACACAACTTTTGTTCTCAGAATAATAAGTATTTATCTACCAGGTAGACATAACTTAAAGACACACAGGCAATTTTTTATTTGAAACCTAACCTGTCATTTCAATAGAGATAAAAAGAATGTAAACTTGAAAAGAAGAAAGGTGAAGCCACTTTTTCAGAGCAGAGTTTTCACTGTCATACGTACCAGGTAACGTAAGACTAACTTAGAATTTATAAAAGATTACCCTGCTTGTTTACCGAAAGGTTAAACAAAATGAAAGGTTAAGTGAGGAAAACTTGGATATGTATCTTCATGTATTTATGTATGTTACATGTCATTTCTAAATCACTTATTTGCTTTACTACACAAAGTGTTCAAAAATTTAATACCATACCACACATTTCAGTGACTTCATCAGAGTTATCTCCACAGTCATCTTCTCCATCACAAACCCAAAAATGCAGTTTGCAGAGGGAATTGTTGCACAAGAACTCATCAGCTCTACATATACTCCCCCCTGGGAAGAAAGGAGGAGGACAGAAATAAAGAAACAAACAAATGAAAGCCAGTTCTTGATAAAATTAATAGCAACATTTATACATACTATCTGCAGAGAATAGCACATGTAGCACACAGCTGAATGAAAAAATCTCAAATGTAAGAGCCACAGAGGCAAAATCTTAGTTAATCATACAGTACTTTCATTCTCTTTTTGTAACTGTTATAGCCAGGAAATTCCTCCTGATTTGTCAATCCAGGCTTGTTTCATGTGAATGTCTGCTGCTCTACCTACTTCTACTCCCATTCTCTGAGATATGCATTGTTTTCAGAAGAGACAAAGTGATTGCTGTCCTTTAGTTATGAGATATGAACAGTTTCTTCTGAGGTCTGAGAGACTTGTCCAGGCTTGTAGCATTCCCATCAAATGTGAACCCTATTATTAGGGAAGATCTAGATTTAGGCACAGAGTAGATGACCTCCATAAGTATACTCCTTTTTGAACACATACAAAAATTCTTCCCAAGTAACTTTCATATTGGTTGAAACACGTAACAAAAAAAGCGCTTCTTGCAGAAGAGGAAGTCGTGACATTTTATATCATAGCACCAAAACTCTCACTGCATCTTTGCTCAGTGCATTACATCTATTCTAGGTCAATTACAGAAGATAGAGTTCCTGTGGATTTCTACTTATTCATTCAAGGCTACGTTCACATTTTTCTAAAATCAAAAGGATGCTTTATTCCTCTATAAATGCTTCAGAACAGGTTGAATTTTTTTTTCAGAACACTAATTTGCATGAAATATCTACTATGTAAGAGGATTTGAGGAACTCTCATACTATGTTACTGAATACAATTAATTCCTATTGTAAGAAATATTATCATCATTCATGGAAAAATATATACAACTCCAGTACTTTTTAATTACAAAAGACATGAATTTAAATAATTGTTTGTTTTATCACCGTTAAAAAAAATAGTAGTCGGATAATAGGTTTAAAAAGAAGTGATAATTATAACATGCACAGTGGGCTACACATAACTACTGTGGAAATTGTTTCAGAATGCTGTAGAATAAAACTCCATTTGCGTTTGCTTTAGAAATAAAGAAGAAAAAAATCACTTATCAGTGAGATAAACCGGCATTTGTTTTATGTGATTGCTCAGCCCTTCATAATTCTTTTATAGAATAGATTTCTCTCAGGGAAATCATTATTGTGACAGAAATGCAAAGTATTACAACAATAACCAACAAGGCACAAGGCTTCTTATTGAATTAAGTAATTTGCAGTTCACACAAGCTCCATTATGCCATCCAAAGAATAATGTAGACTTCAGATTAAATAAGTATGTTACTACTTATTTACAGTTCATTGTTCTTAAAGATTTGTGGTCTACATATTATAAAAGGTAGCTTCAAATGCACTAAGAGTTGTTGCTTTCTTTCCTGAACAGTTAAAATTTCATTGATCTGTCTTCTTAAAGCAGTTATATGATATTTTTAGCATCTGAACATATCCAAATTTCAATTTCTAGTCTCTCAGTCAAATGTAATTATCCTGTGTAACCTCTTCCCCTCCCCCTCCCCCCCCAAGGCAATTGTTGTTGCTTAGATTTATGACATGATAAGGCAAGGATATTTTGCTCTGCAACTGCTTGCATCATCTAATTATTATTTCTTACTACTCTACTGCATACAATACAGTTACATGTGTAATTCCAGATGTCTAACTCACAGAACTAGGCCCACTTCTAAGAAAATAAAACAAAAACCTGGAATAATAAGCCAACAAACTGACAAATTGCTGAGTAAAATTTTGAATTTCTTAAAAATTTCTTTGACAGAGAAGTTCTGTCTTTGTTATAGGTGATGAGGTGCTAGATGTACTTAGTGATAGGGCTAATAGGAATAGTGCTAGGACCAGAGGAAACAGCCTCAAGTTGTGCAAGGGGGTTTCAGGTTGGATATTAGGAAAAATTTCTTATCTGAAAGAGTGGTCAGGCATTAGAACGAGCTGCCCAGAGAGGTGGTGGAATTACTGCCCCTGGAGGTGTTCAAGAAATGTTTAGATGTTGTACTAAGGGACATGGTTAGTGGGGAAATACTGGTGGGAGATGGATAATTTAATAAATTTAATTTATTATAATAATTATATTTATAATTTATATAATATTATTTATTATATATTAATTTTTAATATTAATTATATATTAATTATAAATAATAATTATTATATAATAATTATTTATAATAATTTAATAAAAAGATGCTTACATCTGTGCATTTCTATGTACATATAACTATATGCATGCAAATATATATGAATACACAATGGAAAAGATATGTTAGAACAGGATTTCTGAAATTTCAGCAACTATGGGAATTAGACTAACAGATGTATTTCTCAGTAACATTTGGAATCTTAGTCATAAGCACAGAGTTTCTGTAAACCAATTTACATGTACAGTCCTGTGCTCTGAGTAGAAAAGAATTTGACTTTAGGCCTCACATTCATGTTAGATGTAGAATTTTGTGTACATGGAACTAAACAGAAAATTGGGATTTTATGCTTATTTATTTAAAGATTTTTCATGATATTGCATAGCATTCTAATGATTATTACTCATAAGATCATTTTAAATAACAACATTCCAATAATACTGGATGTATTACTTTCTTTGATAGCACAGAATGGAATATCAATAGGAACACAACCTTGGACACAGTCTTCTTCATCACTACCATCCACACAGTCATGGATTCCATCACAAAGCCATCTGACAGGGATACAGTAGGCCTTATTTTTGCATCGAAACTGATCTTCTTTGCATTCCGTTACACAATCCATCTATGTGAATACAGAAGCGAACTGATTATTAATAAACAAGAACAGTAACAACATAATGGAACGTGACAAACTTATCCAAGCTGAAGAGCCCCTGAAAAAAAATGCCCCAGAATGACATCCAGGTGTTGACTCTGGGGAAACAAGTTGGTATGCTGCAAACAGATGTAACCCAATGCAAGTACCATGTAAAGCAAATCATGGGGCCAAGTTATCCGAAGGGGTTTGACTGATGCCAAAAACAACAACAAAAGCCCTCCAGAATTCCAACCAAATAGTTAAAAATTAATGTCAGAGAATAAAAGAAAAAGCAACATGAATTGCTGTTACCTCATCAGATCCATCAGCACAGTCATACTCTCCATTACATTTTGAAGACGCTGAAATACAGCCTCCACTTGCACAGATATACTCACTTGCAGAGCAGGTTGGAGATGCTGTTTATAAATAAATATTTCAGCATTAGAAAAAGATAACTTATGCATAAGCTGCTTTATAACTTCATGTCTTTATCTCCTTTAAGATAGCAGCAAAAAATGCAGATGATAATCTTCTTCAATCTTTCATAAACTACAACGAAGCCTTCAATGAAACAAAATTGTCTCATCCTAAGTGAAGTGTATAGTAATAGTATAAGGTTATACATGTTTTATCACTATGATTTTTTTTTGTTTGTTTTCCTCATGCTTGGTAATAATAGCAAATACACACATTTTCATAGAATCAATAGATTAAAAAAATAAGCTTGCTTAGAACGGGTTTAAGATTTTCCTAAAGTTATGTAAGTGCTTATAATTAAACTTGTGTGAAACCATGGTTCTGTAAAGTATACGTGGTTACAATTAAAATAAACACATATTAATCATTATGATTTGAAATACAGATAGACATTTCTGTCACAGTGGAAATCAGAGGAGTTTTGTCATAGACTTCATAAGTTGTACTAATGTAGAGAATGCTTGCCAAAAACTTCAAGTAAATAAAAATAACCACATTTTCCAGGAGATAAACAATGAACTGAAACAATAACAATTTGCTAGAGAGAAGCCTTGCTTAAGGATGGGTGAAAACAGAATGAACACCATGAAAAAAAAATCTCCAGAAACTCTCATAACATGCTAAGAAATACTTCTCTTTTTTTTTCAGAGCAGAATTCTGTAACCTGAGTTATATTTCAATCTAATTAAATACCATTCTCCTCAACAACTGTATATACAGCTTCTTTTTAAAAACGAGTTTTAGAGTACACAATGGTACAAATTTGAAAGAACAAACTATATCTCAATTTACTTAAAAGAAAAAATACCTGGTTCACAATTTTTCTCATCATCCCCAAGTTTGCAGTCTTCATGACCATCACATTTCCATTTTGCTGATATGCACTGACCATTGGAACACTGGAACTGATCTCTTGAACAGCCTGTTTCACAGTACCTCTGTTACAATAAAAACAGTGTATATTCAAGATCAAGTACTTCATATAAGCATAGTTAAATATATAGCTAATTAGAAAAGTTAGTCATACCACTACCACTTCACATTATGAAATGTGTGTGCCTTATGAAAATAAAATAGCTTTCCAAGATCAATTAACTGATTGTGGTTTGAACCCTCTAAGTAAGTGGGAAGCACATGAACTCCAACACTGTCAGGAAAGGTAAAGAGACAAAAAGTACAAAATAGAACTGAGAAAGAGCAAAACAAATATCAAGAGCACCTTTCCTACTGAAGTCCACATTTTCTCAACAAAACCCATAAACAAATTCGCTGCTGGTTCAGAAGGCAAAGGTTCCCCAACTAAAGCACAAAATATACACAGGATAGGAAGAGAACTAGATCACTGATGGGGCCAAAAAGAAGAAGATAGACTACAGAAAAAAACTTGATTTTATGTCTTTTTCTCTTTTTAGGTTAACTAATTCAATAAGTTTGATTTTAATTTAGTGAAGACATCTATACAATGCATGTACACGCATCAAATTTGCATTCCTCCTTAAATAGTCATATGTAGAAAATTTATTCTCAAGAATCTAAACCTAGCAATTTTCTCAACTACTTCCCCCTGGAAGAAGCCTACCTCATCTGAGCCATCTGCACAGTCATAGTCTCCATCACACCAGAATCTTGCTGAAACACAGTCTCCATTTGCACAAAGAAAGTCTTTCAAAGTGCACGTTTGAGGCTCTGAACAAAGAAGAGAAATAAGCCTAGGTTTATTAGCATTTCCATAAAAATAGCTCATACATAAATACCCCAAACAGTCAATCAATGAATTACTCTTACAAAGTCAAAAACATTAACCCTCAAATTCTAAGAACTTTTTTTCCCCCGTAGGATTTTTTCTTCATTATATTTTATAACTAAATTTCACTTGCATATTACAAGCTGTTCATGAAAATACTTCCATTTGGCAGATTTCTTTACAAAATTACATGAGGCTGAATACTTAAGTATTAATTATTTCAGTGCATGTGTGTCATGAAAAATTTAGTGAGATAGATACCACAGACTAGAAATCTGTTTTGCACCTGTTAATGTCCAATGTAATTGGAATTAAATGCAACTTTGACTTTCAATTAAATAGCTTGTAACATATATATGTGTCAAGAAACAGGTTCCCATGTGCTACACACTCAGGGGAACAGTTTTGAGATGGTAAATGGAATACCACAGAAGGAAAGTTTGGAGTTTCAAGTCAAATAATTCAGTTTTCCAGCAATTAAGTACAGGATGAAGCATGACAACAATACTGGCCTTACATACTGACAGAATTATTAGAGAAAGGGAATGTGATGAAGTGCATTCATAAAAAAGCTGACTTTTCTATACTGTCGGTATTGAAAATGGAAAAAAAGTAGAAGTAAGGACACTTTTAGGAATTTTAAAGTAATTTCAGGGAAAAGAAAAGAGATGTTAGATAAAAAGAATCTCAGAAGCTTACAGACAGACAAGAGACAACGTATACTGGAAGTGGGTTATTTTGTGACTAAATGATATGTCCTTCTGTTTCCTGAGAAGAACCAAAACACATGGAAGCTGGAAGTCATTACAGAAGGTGGAGGAGGAGAGCAGACTAAACTAATTTGAGATATAGGCAAAGCAAACAGAAGAAGGTGGCTGCAGGGAGCGATGAACTAATCCTAAGAAAGTGAGATTGGCTGTTTCAGCCCCTTTTCTTCATTCACTGCATAGCTCTGCATTTTTGCTTTTATTACCATAAAAACTCTGGACAAGGGATCAGAGTGGAATATTCTCCCAACAGAATATTATGTACTTTCTTCTTGAAAATGGAGCTATTACAGAAAGCTGGTAAGAGGGCTAAAGGGCATGTCGTATGAGGAGAGGATGAGAACACTTGGGTTGTGTGATCTGGGGAAAGGAGAGAAGACCTCATTGCTCCTTAATAACGACCTGAAGAGGGAGGTGCTGGTCTCTGATCTCTAATAACTGAAGTCAGGATATGCAGGAACTATGCACAGTCAGGGGACATTCAGACAAGACATTAGGAAATATTTATTTACAGTAAAGGTGCTAAAATAGTGAGACTTCCTAGATATTTGGCTCATGTTACATGCCCAACAGTGGTCAAAAGGCGTTGAGACAATATCCTTAGTGATGGACTTAAACTTTGGTTAGCCTTCAAGTAGTCAGGAGGCTGAACTAAATGATCTCTGTACCTCCCTTTCAACTGAATTAATCTGATTTATTCTGTCCTAAAAGTTAAAGGTAAAAAAAAACAAAAACGAAGACACCCTATGGACTTGGAACCTTTAAGCAAAGGTACAGAAAAAGAGGTAATAGAACAGAATTTAATCATGTCTCTATATTTAACTTAGTCTTTGACAGCCATAGGGTTTTAGGACTGAAAAAGCAACTAAGGATTATCTGTTAGATCCTTTTAATATTAGAGCAAACACTGCATTAATTAAATAATGTAACATCAAGAATAAGGATTGACTGGAAAGGTCTTTTGAGATGGGAAGATTTCAGGCAAAAGGCAAAAAACAGCAAAAAAAAAATTATCAATGGAGAGAAGATGGAAAAGGAGGAGAGATGAAGAGAATTGCAGTGGGCAGTAATGGATGAGATGATGCTAAAGAGTCCTTAAACAAGCAATGGAAGATAGATGCATACATATTTTTGAAAAACCTAATGTGGTAATCAAGGAAAGATAACACAAGATTAAAAAAATCCAGTGGAGAAGAATTTGTTGAATACCAGAATGAGAACATATACAACGTGCACATCATATGTGCACGTTACACAGATCTGAAGTAAAGCTGAACTTAGGAATCTCCAATATTCAGAAATAAAAAAAAAGTCTTTCTGATGAATCTGAGTTTCTTCATGTTTTTCCTCCTTACATTAAAAAAAAAAAAGAAAAAACAGTTTGAAAAGTTGCCTTTTTTAAAAAAAAGAATTTAGTTTTTTCATGTAGGTACAAATTTTCGTTTTGAAGTTGTAGGAAAGTAGTAATACAAGCAGATCTACACCAATTACATCACTTCTCCAGCACTGTTATTTTCAATCAAATCAAAGGTTAACATTTATATGGATTACTAATTTTCTCAAAGCAAAAGCTCATTGTATAAATGTTAGCAAATCAGTGACTCACTTTCCGTCAACAGGCCAGGAAGAGGAATTTCAAAACGTGATAAATTGTATAAGGGAAATAATTTGTGGAAAAAAACCCAAACAATTCACATGCAAATAAACATATGCCCTGTTTCTGTTCTGATTTGCGAAATACAAGCAAATATTTTTTTCTATACTGGTAATGAATTACTTATAAACAGAGATTTGATTCTGCAAAAATGAACACAATGAGCTAACTTCCCATTTCTCTGTTTGCAAGAAATATTTCTTCTGCTGTAGGAATACTTCTCTGTGATTTTCATATGCACACAGGAGAGAACTTTTCCATCAGTGCTCACATTGTTAGTGAAAGGAATAAGTATTTACAGATCTCTGTATAACCAGAAGTCAGAATCTTTCAGCTTTTGCTTTACAAAAACTCCTACCGAATCTCCTTCCTGAAATAAGCAATTATGTATAAAGAATTTTATTAGAAATACAGCACATAAAATGACCTCCTTTCATAATTTCAAGTCTGAAAATAACCTGTGGTGATGACATATTTGTCAACTAGAATGGCACAAAGAATGGGATCTCACAGGAAAGATTCAAAATCATTTCATATTCATGGCTCAATTTCTTATTTAATAAGCATGGATATTTCATTAATCCATGAATTTAAAGGATTTTATTAGGTATCTGAGGTATTATACACAACTGAGATAGAAGAATATTTTTTTCTTAAAATAGGATATAAATTTCAAATTTCTAATGTAGTTTTCATCTGTATTTGTGCAGGTTAAACATGTTTTTGTTTATCACTGAGATCTAGCCCCTCTTAGAAAACTGACATGGGGCATGGCTGTATGGCTGTATTTGCACCTAGTCAACTGAGCCTGAAGCAGTGTAAAGGATGCAGGGAATTTATAGCACTGTCCACTCAAGATCTGTCTACTGCAGATGATGTTATGAGACATTATAGATTACAGCTATTTCAGCCTTTCAATACACTAGTGTAAATGTGTTCACTTGGACACTGAATAATTGCTAGTTCTCATTACCTTTAGAATACAAAGCTATCCAAGGACAAAATTAACTAATTTGTTTTCTTGATACCTTGTAAGAGCAACAAAGCACTGAAAAGATTATCCAGCAACGTCAGTAATATTTTCACACTGATTGAATGCATGTCTTTCTGCAACATTATAATATTTGCTTTGCTTCACTGTTTACAGCACATATGCTTTTAACTACACTCAATAAAACAGTACTGGCGTCTTCTTTTGAGCAGGAATAAGATAGTCATTACAGTGGAATTCTCCATTTTTAAAGTTCCCTGAAACAAAATACTACTTTGCTTAATATCTTCCATAAAAAAATCCAAACAACCCTTAAAGAAAATTCCCCCTCCAAAAAGATAATTATTAACTGAGTTAAAAATACATTCTGCTTTAATTAATGCTTTCAATACGGACCTTTAACTTCCCAGTATCATAGAATGGCTTGGGTTTGAAGGGACCTCAAGGATCATGAAGCTCCAACCCCCTGTCTTAGCCTGGACCACCAACCTCCACATTTAATACTAGACCAGAATGTCAAGGGCCCCATCCAGCCTGACCTTGAACACCTCCAGTGATGGGGCATCCACAGCCACTCTGGGCAATAATTCTTACTTATTTGGGGGGGGGGGGGGGGGGCAAAGGGGGGTAGCGGGTGAGCTCAAATGACAGTCCTCTAGTTATTTTCTGGTTTTTTTTTTGAAGGATCACAACACTTTTGCATTCAGCAATGTAAACATTACATAAGAATTGCAAAGAAGAAATAAACAGGAAACATAATTCACACAATATATGTAAGACAGATACAGTTAAAGAGCAACAAAGTCTGAAGAAGCTATGCCAGATATAAAGTCATAACAGACACAACTGTTGGTATTATAGTACTAATTTTTCACACATATATTTCCAAAACATGTTCTTTTTCACTGTTGTTCATTTCATTGAATAATTATTTGTACATGCAAATGAATTGTATACCTAAACAGAAGTACTTGAGCTAAATTTCTAAAATTCAGTGGATTAGTTCTTATTTTTGAGAAACAACACATTTTCTCACACAACTACATGAAAAACTCCTCGTAAATGCAGGTGTGCTATGAACAACTTATAACATATAATTCACTTTGTCAAATTCTCTGGTATTTCATATATATTTGTTTTGTTACACTTTTTAAAAGGCCACAGCCTACCAAGAATTTTTTACTTCTAGTTTGAACAACTCAATGATGTTATGTATTATGCCAGTGCTTCTGAGATAGTGAATTTTCAACTGTGCCAGCATACTGTATTTAATTTAGACAGTAGAATAAAGGATCTCAAAAGTTAGGAAGTAAAGCATGTATTTGACAAGCAAAAAAAACCAAATACCAAACAGTAAACATGAAGTACAATTCATCACTCTGCAGAGATCTGTTTAATGCTTATATATTGTGAGGTTTATTCTCAGAATTGAAGTAATTTTAGTTTGTTGCACAGGCTGCACCTGGGTACTCTCAAATCACTTATCCTATGCACTACAGTTAGCTACAGATTTCTTGATCTGAAAGTTTAGAGAATAGTCAAGACTAAAATATATAAGTTCATTACTGAAGTGAACACAAAGACAGCAAATTGATTGCTCCTTCATTATTTGAACACTTGTTTTTATAATTTTATTCCATGACAACCTAATATTTAAGAAAGAATTAATCCCACTTCACAGATGGTGTATTTCAAAGAAAGACGCGTAATACTTATATTGCAGACAGTGGTAATGTTTAGGAGAGGTGTTTCTTTTACAACATTTTCAACTAGTCACATAGACAAACACTGCTATTGCGAAACCATGTATTTTCCTTTGATTTTTACATGACTGTAAAAATAAGTTCTTACTGTATAACAGGAAAAAAAAAATCTCACCAGCACTAATACGTATTTCCTAAGTAAAATCTCCCATGAAGCTAAGAAAGCTTTTATGTGTCATCAACACCCTCCTGCCCACGTTTAACAGCACATGGTTGATAGCAATTACCAAGTCAGATGACATTTTTCCCTTTAGACGAAGCGGTTGCATATGAAAACTATGATACTTATGCTTTCAGTAACTCACAGCATTTTTTAACAGACTGTGATCAAAAGGCATACAAATCTATTTAAACTTTAAAGCTAACGAGCTTGCCTTCAGACTTCAGTACCTATGGACACCATGTGTTGAATAAGAGAAAGGGGCAGACAGTGCAAGAATTCACTGAGCATTCAAGTTATTATCTCAAAGATGTCAAATACACCCTAAGGATATACAGTCAGTACCTTGCATTAAAGATTATAAAAGACATTAAATTTCTTAGATTTCAAAGAACAAAAGAAAAGAAGATTTGAAATTGTTTGCCAGCTGAACGGAAGACACTTCAAAAATACTGATGGAATTTTCCTGTGGAAATATTTTATAAAGAGGATGATTATGAGATGAAGGGAACCATTATGAGTTTGTCATTTCTTCCTCAGAACCAATCTAAATTAACACACTGCAAGTAGTATTACAGAGACTTATTAGGCATTGAGGTTGCAATCTCAATCAAAAACTATTCTTAAAAAGCAGCTTTTCTGATTGGATATTTTTCAGGATTTTTATCTGGATAATAAGCTTGAGGTATGAGAGTTAATTCTAGGACAAAGGTAAATTTATTTGGGCACTATTCATTGCAAGTTCACATTATTGAAAAGTCATAGATGAGACATTTTTTCATCTTTCTCATACAGAAACAAACCACACATATACAGTTCATCAGAAGAAAATCCTCTTACATGTTGCTAAACTGACTACTCATTGAAATATGTGTTTAGGTAAAAGTTACTTACTACAGTTTTCTTCATCAGAATTATCACCACAATCGTTTTGGCTATCACATCTCCAATGATCTGGAATACAGTTGTTGTTTTTGCACTGGAATTCATGAGGCCCACAAGTTTTTTTGTCTGCAATTGGAACGAACATCATTTACATCATTGTGAAATAGAAAAGAAAGTCTGCTACTGAAGAGTGACATGACAGCATTGCAGGACACATTTGAGAAGAAAAAACCTAAATACGTGAAAAGTTATTTTCATTAATTATTTTGTTTCTCATGCCACATTCTTTAAGACAATACTTTTTCAGCCATGCCATAACGGATACATCATAAATATGATGATAAAAAAGATGCTGTAAAAAATGTAATTTAACGAAATAAGGGAAATTCAGAAGGATGCACACATTAGCTTGGATAGGTTAACATTACTGCATTAAATCTCAAAAGCTGCACTGACTTCTCCTTGAATTTTGCAGGACGATTTCCCTGCGAAAGAACAGATCACAGAAACCTACAAGAATATTTTTGACAAATATACAGAATGCATATTTCTAAACATCTATGCTTACATGTAACAATTTAAGACTAAGGGTGCCTAACAGAAAATTTTGCATTTGGCTTTATACTTTCACTTAGTGGTGTCTCAGACTGAAAGTTTGCTTACATGGAGGAAAAAGCATCAAGTATATGTAGTTAACTGAATGGGCTGGGGCAGTCGCCAAGGTCGACAGGGGCCCCTTGGCCCCTGGGAAACCATGGCAACAAATGACTTGAAGATAAGAGAGAAGAACAGGATAGACCAAATAAGGAAGAAACAAGACATGCCACATGTCCATTGGTCAGGTAGTAGCCCTAAGGCATGGGGAAAGTTTTAAGAAGGGTGTGCTCCTTGCAATTAACGCCATTTTGCCGCTCACCGTATTGGTGTCATGAAAAGCGTGCGAAACTGACCGGGGCTGTCGGAACACTTTCACAAGGAGACTTCAATCAGGGTCGCCGAAACAAAGGCGACAAGTATACAATGCTAAACTGAGGTTAATTTTTATCATGTGGTAAATTCTCAGAGAATATTTTGGTTTACACAACAGTATCATAAGCAAAGCCTTTCAGAAACGCATTAACATTCTGAACTACTCCGACTGCCTGTGTTTTCTTTTCATCTTTCTTTGTTTCTTTCCTGAACAATTATTTTAGCCTAATAAGGTCTAGTAAGAAAATGAAGGAAATTAAAATCATTGGCACTTTATTAAAAACAAAAACAAAACTTTATATAAAGTTTCAAAAGTAATTTAAAATTACTTTTCTGCTATGATGATATTTCAGTTTCCTAAGTTTCCATGTCCGTTTGGCTATTTCAAAACATCACAGTTCAGGCTTCCTTATCCTGATATCTTAGTAAGTTCTAATATCTGACAGAATGAGGGACTGAAATACTAGCTGAAGTCAACCTGCTTTCTCCACCTCTGAAAAAGAAATTAGAGGTATGACATTTGATGCTATGGCCCAAATAGCTGATTCTGTGTTTTGTTTTAGGTATGGCTTTTGAATACTAAGTAGATTGAAACAAATACTGGTGTGGATCTGTACACTCACAAATCTGGTAATTAAATACTGCCTTTTGCTTTTGTTCCTAATTCTCTGCCAACATCACAATTATTATCAGTTTCCTCCGCAAATAGTTTAACTTACGATGTTTCTCAAGATGACAGAAATAACCCAGAGATAATCAAAGATATTTCAGAGAATTTGTGTTTTAGAATATTCCAAATTGGAAGTGACCCACAAGGGTCACTGAGTCCAACCTCTGGATCCACACAGGACCACCCAAAAATCAGACCATCTGCTTGAGCGTTCTGTCCAAACACTTCCTGTACTCCAGCAGGCTAAGGGCTGTGAAAATTTCCCTGGGGAGCAGGATATCAATTATGACATTTCAAATAATTGCACTGGCAAGCACTTAAAGAGCATTTAACAATAGAAGGCATAAAAATAACATTAAAATAAAAACTTACTGTGCTTGCTTTTGTTGCTTTGCAAAGGTGGTTTCACTTCCTATGCTTATCCTGTGCATTAAAACATTTCTAGTGAACTCTAGTCTGAAATTAACATAACTGCCCACAAAATGAGTCCTAAAGGCTAGTCACAGATCATATCCTATTCATCCTTCTACAATGAGTATCAAGATCTAATTAAAAAAGGACAGAAAACAGAGAACCTTCTTTTCAACTACTTGCTAGGTTGAAGACAATATACAAGATTTCCTTATTCTTCATAAAGCATACTAAATCTATTTTGTATTGCCTCTTTGCATTTATGTACACTGATGGAGAAAGTTTGGCTTAAAAAACAAACAAGCAAGCAAAAAAAATCTGTGTATTCTAAGTGTACGATTGTCCCTTGAATATTTATCTTTCTTCTTACTCCATTTTTAATAAATAAAAAGAACTATAATTCTTTCCATCTACAAAATACTTTTTCTGTATTTCTAAGGATCTTTTTTTGTCACTTGAGGATTCTGAAAGCTTTGTTTTACCTTGAGGTTGATTCTGATCTCTCACAGTAGCTTACAATTGACATGCCTAACAGACCAGATTTGCTTGTCTTCCACCTCATTCTCCAGATTAATGAGAGCTCAGGAAAATAGGAAGACAGTAGAACTACGACATAACAAAGACGAAAATTTGAGAAAGTTTCATAACAAATCTCTGATCTTTTGGAAATGTATATTCAACACAAAATAAATAAAGAGCTTATTTTTTGTATTGTGGAATCTTGAAAGGTACACCCACATTTTGTCACAGCTGTCTTCAAACACTAAACTGCTTTCCACTCTTCTTACAATAAGACTCCACGGAAATGTGGAAGTTCATATAGAAATAGAATACAAAAATTATGGTTACTTAATTTTCATGTTTCTATCTTAAATTTTAATTGACAGAGATTAAGCTATTTTTGGATAAAAATAAAATTAATATTAAATGAAAGGAAAAAGGAAAAAAACAGTAGTTGACGAATTATTCTGGTAAATATCTAAAATACATATAACCTTTAAAGCAGATTATAACTTTCTCAGACTGCACACAGCTTTTTTCATATTCTAACCCACAAAAGGGCCTTTTTTGATGTAAAGTATCAAAGCTCTGAGTAAAGACTGCCATAATTGTCATGGTTTTGTGATTTTTGGCTTTCGGTATTCCACATCATAACATCATGTGGGGCACTGGGACTTTAACTGTCAATGCTCAAGTCCTGGGTACCTGCCCTGAAGAGAAGAACTACATTCCCCAGGGGACCTTGCGGTCAGGGAGAGGAGGTTTAACTCCTGGCAAGGTCGCCTGATCGCTCTTTCTCGCCTGCCCTTCGTCGTGGGCGCTGCTCCCATCTCCTTGCTGCTCAACTGGACTGCGCATCTCACCTCAGCATTGTGGTGAGGCCTATCCACCTTTCGGACATTCTCTCTCTCTCATTATATTTGATTTATTAGCTTCAATTCTGATTATATTGTATTATAGTGTGTTATCTTGCATTCCGATAATATACTTAGTAAATTAGTTTGTTTCTCCTAAGATCGGTGCTGCTGTTTTTAATTATTTTGGGGTCTCCTGTTTCCTTTTTTCCGGAGGCGTGGCTCTGCGGATCCCTCCGCCCCGCTTGTCACGGAACCGGGCCGAACCAGCCCGTAAACCGTTGACACATAATTTAATGCCTTCTTTTAATTGTCTGGACAAAACGCATGCATTAGGTCTATCCAATATTCTTTGAAAAACACCATACCTTCATTAACACTTATTTAACTACTTTAATTGCCTCAGTTGGAAACGAACCACAGAAGACTAAATACATATAGTAAAATTCCAACAAGTTCACTCAATATTGTATTCCCCATAACACATGATAGCAAATATTTACTAAGAAAAATATATATGCCTACACAGCACACAAGCAAAAAAGAAATTACCCTTTATGCAAAGTTTTGCAATGTAGGCATTTTAAAAATGAACTATAAATGATACATTACTATTAGCACCAGCACATGAAGCTCCTTATTACAGTCTACTTGTAAATTCAAAATTTAATTCTCCTGAAATTTGTTCATAAAAATAACCATCTTTAATTATTAAAAAAAAAAATGCAGAAGAACAAATCGCATTCAAACTACCAATATAAAGAGGTTATTTAAACATATCTCAAATGCTAAAATTAAGGGAAAATTTAAAATGAGATTAAAGTCATCCTGTTCTTTTAATATGCTTAGTTAATAGTGCATAGCTATGAGTGGCGTATAACAATTTACCCATACTCTGTGTTCCTATTTTCTCCAACATAAAAACAGAAGGCATAAAAATCAACTAGTAAATTTGAAATAAAAACAGAGTTGGATTTTCACAAAGGCAGTTCATTTATTATGAAATGTCTTTATTATATTGTGTCTCTTTCTTAGTCTGGAACAAAAAGTTTATGCGCCTCTACTGAAATTATAGTAGACTAAAGGAAATTATGAAAATTTTCACTATTTATTAATCACAATAGCAATAAAATGTGGAATAAATTGGTGAAAACTTGATAATTTTTCAGAAAAATAGAAAGATAAGAAACTCATTCATAATTCCAGTCAATAACATAATTGTATTTAAGTCTATTTTAATGTCTATATTAAAGTTATAATAACTGTCTACTTACATATTACCATCCAACAAGAACACTAAGAGCCAGATAAAACTATCATATCAGCTACCACAGTAGATTGAAAGAAGACTTGTTAAGTGAAATCATAATTTCCCTTTACTACTTTTTCTAACAACATGAAGCTACAGTCACATATTCAAAAAAAAAGTGATATATTCTAAACCAGAGTGATACTCACCACAGTTAGCTTCATCCGATCCATCAGCACAGTCTGGGTCTTCATCACATACCCACAGTTTAGAAATGCAGTGCTTTGTTGTTTGACACTGGAAATGGTCTGGAGAACAACTGTTTTCCGCTTTAAGGAAGAAGGTTCAAATTAAACCTAGACAATTCTAATCATGTTCAAAACATTTGCTTTGTAAGAAAAGTAAAGGGTAAAAAAAACCCTTCAAAAATCAGGCATCTCTGGCATTATTTTAGTAATTTCTATAAAAAAAAAACATTTGGTTTATATTGTTCATAGCAACAAAATGAAGGTAAAATAGTTTTACGCATGATTTTAAAATCCTACAAAAGTAGATTTTGTTAGAATATAAGGTAGAATTTTATCTTTCTTAAGAGAGAAGCTCATAATGCCTAGAATGGCTTGGGTTGAAAGAGACCACAAGGATCATCAAGTTCCAGCCCTTAGGAATGGATTAGTAAGGTGTTAAGACAAACAGAAGTGAAAAATGTGTGTAATGAACCCTTCCACCTTCCATCCTACGCTGTGCCTTGGCAGTTGGGTTGACAGCTTCAGAACACTCCTACTTCATATCACAGCAGATGATCCTATCTCACTCTAGTTGAAAACACCCCAAGTTTTCAACTCTGTCATTGTTGATCTTGTTCATATACCTCCCACATCCCATGAACAACACTGTGCTGTAGGCTCTGTTGCTCTGATTTCATTTTTATTTCTGTCTAGTAGAACTTGCAGTTGTAAGGGAACCTTCTATATACTATCTGTCATTTTTATACTGGAAAAAGCAATTTTGCCTATCTTCTGCAGGTGTTTACCTGACCCTAATGATCTGATTTTTAAAGAAATGTAACAGGCAAATAAGGGTATAATACTGTCTGTCAGAAGCTTGAGCTCTGCTATTTAGAAGATGGACATCAAACATGATAATTAACAAAGTCTTTGTATTCTTAGCACCTCTTCTCTTGGAGGAGTTTTCTTTGTATAAATGCAACTTCTGAGACAGCTAATTCAGAAAATAGGACTGAAGTTAGAACAGCTGTAAATCTGAATAATAAACAGAATGAAAGATATTTCAAGGCGCAGCATCAT
Source organism: Lagopus leucura (assembly GCF_019238085.1). Classification (NCBI taxonomy): domain Eukaryota; kingdom Metazoa; phylum Chordata; class Aves; order Galliformes; family Phasianidae; genus Lagopus; species Lagopus leucura. The sequence goes on along the minus strand of NW_024962273.1, from coordinate 4,782,444 downwards.
CATCTTAATGAATCTTTAGAATGATCTAAAATACAAACTATTTAATACATTTCAAGTCTAATTGAAAATATTTTCTTTAATCACCTCTGTGAAATACGGAGCAAAACTGGATTTACCGCAAAGTAAGACGTATAATATCTGTGTAAATGGCAATCAAGCTGCTTAGGTAAATTAATGAAGTTCCTGCAGAAGGGGGAATTAAAAATGCTGAAAACAATATCAATAAAAAAATACAGAGAAGAAACTATAGGTCCACATCATTTTTAATAAAATAAGCAGAGACGTGTTTGTGTTTTGTTTTGTTTTTTTTTTGAAATATGCTGCCACAAGACATGGAAGATAAAAGCCTCAAGATGATAAGTCATTCGTAAGGTGGTTAAGAGTAAAATTGATGTTTCAGCCTAAGACAGAAACACAATTAAATGCTTGAAATTAATTTGTTTACACACTCCTTTTTTTGTAATAACTTTAAAAAATGAAGTTAATAAATGGCATTTTATTCTGTCCTCCTGTATATAAAACATTGTATATCAAACAATCCAGTGAATTTGCAGCTTTGCATGCTCCTGAAATTATTTTACACGGAGGACATTTACATTATTTTACATACTTTTTTTTCATCTTGTTGTTTAAAATCAGCTACATAAATCAGAACAAAATTCTCTAAACATTACTTACGACAATCTCTTTCATCTTCTTCATCACCACAATCATCCTGTCCATTGCATCTCAGGTTTATCGGAATGCATTTCTGACTCTTTGTGCACTTGAACTGACCTGACAGACACACATGTGTGTCTGGAAGTTAAAAGAATAAAAATATCGACTTAAAAAGATTAAAAAGTTGAAGATTGAAAGATTAAAAAAGTCAAAGTAAAATACAAAATCACTTTCTTTGCAGAATGCAAATCACAGCATTTACAACAGTGTAGCACATCTATACTACAAATAAACACCTACCACAGTTCAGTTCATCAGAATTGTCCCCACAATCATTCTCTCCATCACAGATGAAGGCTGGAAGGGCACAAAGTCCAGTTCCACACTGAAAACGTCCTGGCTGACATCTGAATTCAGCTGGAAGAAAAGAAAACTGCTTATTAATAATGACAAAGGAATGGCAAAGTGTCAGTAGTATTGTTCCTTCCCTTTGGATCTAACAGAAGTATTTCTGAACACTTGTATTGAACTATATTGCCTCAATCTAAGCAGATGATAGTAAGGAAGATGCATGCATGGTACTTCAAAATTAATTTCAGTCTGAGATTTTACATTCATTTAAATATAGTTGTATTTTACTTACTGTACAGTCCTCTACTGATGGATGTTTGCTGTTAGCTGAACATAAGCTCGCAGTTTAGGATATAAACATTTCAGTTTAAATATGCATTTAAGAAATTCAGCATCTCACTCTTGATGTGTCTACCACTGCTCGTACTCATAGCCACTGCTGTTAGTGTGAGTGGACAATTATGCAGTCCTATAGCTATATCTTTCGTAAATATTTACCTGTCTGGAAGACTGTAAGGAATAGCAGAGTTCTCTGTGTGTTTAAGAATATAATGGTATTTTGATTTATGTAGATTAATAGCATTAAAGCAGTTAACGACTGAGACAGAAAACAGCACCATCACCAACATTTCTCTTTGGGAACCCAGTATACTAGACAGGTATTTTTCCAACTACTAAGTAAACTTGCAGTCAGCTACTTGCCTCACATCAGTCATCCTTTGGGAAACTGAAAACATAATCATAATCGACTTCCAGTTGTCTACAGTTCAGTGGAGAAGTACTATGGGAGTCTGCTATTTGGACTATGGGAGACTACTGAGAAAAATGGTGTATCTGCACCACTTTCAGGATAGTGTGTCAAGGATACATTGCAAATTATCATTACATAAAATTATTCATACTGGACTGGTGGGATTTAGCTCCTCAAATTATCCTTTGGAAATATTTATAGAAGTACAAAATGAAAATATATGCATAAAAGACTTATTGGGAAAAATAAAAAAGATTCTTAGAAGGAATCGCATGGAGAACGTTACTCTTGTTATTCTGGAAATTGCACTCATGATAATGTGCAGCTAAGCTTATATAACTGTAATAAAATAAAAGCCAGTGAGATTTATAATATCACAATTCTGTCACAAAAAAAAGATCAAATGTGGCAGAATTTTTTTCTTAAAAACAGACAGAAAACTAAAATATAAAATCTTCAACAAAAATTGAAAAGGGATGAAAAAAGGTTTAAAACATGAAAAACTTGTATCTTTTCTCCAGAGAAAAGCTCTCAAAAGCTTAGTAAACGTTAGTTAATGTAAATATTTACAGGATGACAGTCAAGATATTGACCTCTGTAAATCTGACAGCTACCAAGGAAATCAAACACGTACTGCAAACAAAAGCTTTCAGAGAAAATCATCTAACTTCTATAAAGCAGTACACCGGTTTTTGACTCTACTGACAAAACTGGGTACCAGATTTAGAATACACTTACGGCACTCCTCAGGCTCATCAGAGCCATCTCCACAGTCATCAACAGTGTCACATTTCCACCAGAATGGAATACATTTGTCAGTTTTGCAACGGAACTGTAAAAAGGAGAGAAAGAAGGAAGAAAGATTTCCATAATACCTTTTTTTTTTTCAAAAAGAAGAAAACCAAAAACAACAAACTATGAGAAATTAAGTGATTGTGGCGTTGTTCCACTAATTGTCAAGTATTTTTATTTTATAACACCTATTCAACTTTTTTTTTTTTTTGGAGATGCAGTGCACTGTGACTTCAGCTGATAGAAGTCACTATAGTTCTAACGACTTTAGTACATTCACTTGAGCTCCACTGATAAAAACTATCCATTCCATTTCATGCAATCCATAATTTGATCCTACGAAGTCTTAGAACCATCATTTAAGCACCTGTTTATCTGTTCTACAAAATATGCGCCTGAAGTTGCAGGAAATCACCTTGCACACATAACTCAGTGTTTTAATTGATACAATTGTTAAGTAATTGCACATCCTACCTTTTCTGTTTCAGCTACTGGATTGTTTCTACTGTAACCATTATTCCATTATTTGATTATCTACCTAATCTATTGAGCTCCTCTTTTTTTTTTTCCTATTTGTGTAATGAATGCTCATTCATGTATACTTTCAAATCATTCTGTAATCTATTTTAAGTATTTCATATAAATGCTTTACAAAGCAATTTTGATAAATTTATTAGCTTTATCTTTTCTAATGACTGGAAGAAACACATTTAGAAGAGAACAAGCTCTACACTCTCTAGAAGAAAAAAAGGCAATTGCAATTTTATTTTCAACAAATAAGAAAGACATAGAGATTTAAGAAAGACATAGAGATTTAAGAAAGACATAGAGATTTTGGAAAGGGTCCAGAGGAGGGCGACTAAGATGATCAGGGGGCTGGAGCACCTCCCCTATGAGGACAGGCTGAGGGAGTTGAGCTTGTTCAGCCTGGAGAAGAGAAGGCTGCGGGGTGACCTCATTGCAGCCTATCAATACCTGAAGGGAACCTACACCCAGGAGGGGAGTAAACTCTTCAAAAGGGCTGACAATAGCAGGACTAGGGGAATGGATCCAAGTTGAAGGAGGGAAGATTTAGGTTGGATGTTAGGGGGAAGTTCTTTACAAGGAGAGTGGTTAGGCCCTGGAACGGGCTGCCCAGGGAGGTTGTGGATGCCCCGTCCTTGGACGTGTTCAAGGCCAGGTTGGACGGGGTCCTGGGCAACCTGATCTAAATGTGTATGTTTGGTGGCCCTGCTAGGCAGGGGGGTTGGAACTACATGATCCTTGGGGTCCCTTCCAACCCGGGTGAAAAAAAAAAAAAAGAAAAAGAAAAAATAATCACGAAGATGAAACACCTTCAATACCTCCAACACTTACCTAGACTTCAGCCTCTTTGACAAGAGCTTCCATATTTCACCAGCATTTATTATTTAAAAGCAGGTGAGAACACAGTAAAATGAATATACATATGCACTTACCTGACTGGCAGTGCAGTTTGATAAGCATGTCTTGTTATCTGCAGCAAGGTAGAAGTTAGTGGGACAGGCACATGTATGCATCTTGCCAGGGGCTAAAAGACATAAATGACTGCAACCACCATTGTTTACTGTGCACATATGTTTAGACACTGTGGATAGAATAGGAAAAGAATATCAGAGCGTATTATTTCTGTTTACTTCGGAGTATCTGCTTCACAGAAAAAAAATATATTACACACATTAGTTTTAAAATGGAAAATGTTACTACAAAATCCCTTTCTTTTTGCCTTTAAGCTATTTTTTTCTTTTGTGTGCAGCAATTATCACAAAGGATGCACATTCAGTAATGAAACAATGAGAAGAAGAAAAAAGAACTTAAAAAAAGATATGTAATAATGAGAAAAAAAATCAGCTCATCTGGGTCAAGTGCCAGACTGCATTCACCTAGAATTCCAGTAGACAGACATTAGATCGGGTGAACCGTACAACCTACACTCTCAGACATTTTCTCAATCTCAGGCTTCTAAACAACAGTATTCTTCTGTATTATTAACACTCTTCCTAATAATAATGCTAAATGTCTTCATGACACACTTTTGTGATCTTTATAACTGGTGACTCGGACTCTAACACAACTTTACAATTCTGTAATCCCAATCAGTATCTATAAAACTCATAGGATATCTCATCACTGAAGAAGTCATAGCATTTATTTAATAACAGATATACTTACAACATTAATCACAGATTTATATTTTAAAATGTCCACTCAAAGACATCTAAAACTCAAAATAATGCAGAAAAAAAATAAACTGTTGATAAATAATCTTCAGTTAATTTAGCAATTGGCTTCTATGTGAAATGCATCAATGTGCAGAACAGAAGATATGGAATAATTACCATCAGGTTGCCTGTAAGAATGATACACCTGTATATCAGTTATGGTATGCCAGGAGTTAATTAGCAACAGTCTGTCTAATCCAGAGGTTTTGTGGGCACGGTTGAGTGATTTGGTTTTCCCATCTGTCCAATAGATGTAGTCTTCAAACAATGTTAGTGCAATCACCCCTGGAATATCTTGATTAGGGACTGTAAGAAGAAATGCTAAGATTAATGTTCACATTTGGAAGACTGCCAACTAAAATATTCCATACTGCATGGGTTGACAGATACAACTGCTACACAACGTCTGGAGAATAGATGTCATAACAATGTGTCAAGATTAAAACGTTCTCTATTACCAATTATGAGAAAGATGAATGGGGATACGTGTGCTCTGTTTGCTTGGAATCAGTCAGCCCAATCAGTGTTGAGGAAATGAAAGAATTTCAGTTAACAAAAATCACCTCCAGATTCTAAGCCAATCAGATGTCAAGTTTCAAAGTAGGACAAAACTTAAGTATACCTTAACCCATCCCTTACAGAAGATGAAAAGTTATTAGAAAAAAACAAAACAATGTATATATATACAGATGCATTGCATTCTATAATATTTATGACAATTACTAACATTTCATTTTGGGAAAATATGCTGACAAGTTAAACAGCATTGCATTAAGCATAACAGTATTAAGAGGGCTTATTGCTTATTCCTAGCAGAACAAGTATACAATAAAAAAATACATAAAGTGCTAATACACTTTTATCATAGAATTACAATATCACAAACTAATAAGTCAACATCATTTCAGAAAGGAAGAAAAGAAAAAAGGGAGAAAAAGCTTAGTGATGTCCTTCTTTGTACTGTATACTTGGAATATTTGTTCTTGGCAAACCTAAACTGAATTCTATTTTTTTTTTTTAAACTGCATACAATTGTAGTCCTAAATGCCACAGGAGAACACGTGACCACAATGTTCAATTTGTAAATTATGGTCTTTTAACACTGATTTACTCCAGTTACTGATAAGACAAATTAGAGAAGGTGCATCTGTTATTTTAACAGATTTCTTAGATGAAAATGCTTGGAACTTGTTGGCATGGCAAATCCAAAATTCCTGCTGAAGCATTTCATAGTTCACTGACAATTGATGACCAATATTTTGTAGATGGAATAAGAATTTTAAAAAATTCTCTCTTGCTCACATAGTGAACTCTAGTGTAAGGTATGCAAACCTTGCTTCTTAGACCATAGATTATTTTCCCTTGTATGATTGCACATGCAGTAACCATCCAACAAGAACAGGGATTTTTTTTTCTTTTTTTTTTTTCCTTTTTTTTTAAAGGAGTTTCACAACATTTCTGAAAAACGAGTGAAAGTGCAATCATACAAAAGAAAAGTCATTTCTGGCATTTATGTCATGTGCAACATTGGCATGGATTCCTAAATATTTCGGTACCCTCAAGAAAAGCATTCCTTATATGCAGAAACGTTGTGAAAACTTCTGAAAACAGAAGTGAATCATTCTCAATGTCAATTCTTGCTAAGTTTTTCTTAGCAATGAAATAAAGAGTTCTTGAAGTATTATTATTCTTAGATTTGTCATCAAAGTAACGAGCCAAGCAAATACAAGAAAGGAAGAATAAAACATGTAAGTAAGGGCGTCTCCATTATTTTCCTAAGTCTGATATTTTCTAATGAAGAGGACTGATCAAAATATGATACAAGCAAAACATCCCAGACTCTGGAAAACACCCAATGCCTGGAGCAGAGTTCTCCTGTCCACTGAAAAAAAAATCTATATGCTTATCACCTAATTACATCAGCTGCTTGCATGTTAATTTTATCTCTACTCTGCTCTGGAGTGAACTGAACAATTCCTTTGGTGGGGAGAATTATCTGCAGATTAGACAGCAATACAGAGCTGCACAGTATGGTGCATCCAGCAACAAAAACAGTGGAATAAACACGTTATTCCACATCTAGGCACAGAGACTAAGAAGTCAAATGTTGGTCATTGTTACTCTTTGTGTTACTTCATTTAACATAAGATTTTTTCACTTAAGATTTTCCTTGAAGCTTCTAGAGAGATTCTTCAAACTTCACATACATCTTTATAATGCTGAGTTAAGCTTAATGCTGTTTCAGCAAAGGGACATTTCACTAGTTTTAAATTAAAAAATGAATGATGTTTAAAATGCCTCAGCATAATTATTAATTGGGAATACTAATTATCATATCCTATGCTTATGGCTAGATTACTGTAATTAATTAAGGAAGTGCAGAATTTACACATTAATGTCATTTGGATGAAGGAAATTATAACTCTGAAGGATGAGTTCATCAAAACCTGTGTGTATGCATGCTATGTGGAAGAAATGGCTTTTTCTTTCAATCACTATCTAGTAAGAAGAACTGGACTACTGTGTAGCCACTCAGGCGGTTACTTCACTGAAATTAATTCTTCCAGCTCATTCATCATGCTATGATATTTATTATGTGATTATGAGTAAATCTGGGCACAATCTACCATGCTGCCTTTATGTACTGAGACTTAGATACAATAAACTCAGCATTTTTTAAATGTTAGGTAGATTGTAAGTATTTACTATGGAAAATTTTCTTGTAGCCCCTGAGTCACAGGGTTGTATTCCCCACTGATCATAAAGGACATCTTCTAATTTGAAATACAAACTGTGCTGACAGAAGAAGCTGCAAGGAACTGCCCTATCTATGAAGCCTCTATCTTACTTAAGTCTGAAGACGCAACTGTTTGTATAAATTATGACCCTTGCTTCTGACATCAAATTGAAGATGCCAAAGATACCATTCCATTTTTCTATATTTTCAAAAATGTGCTTTTCAATATGTCTATATTCTCTTACTTTGATCACAGTTAAGAATAAACCCAAAATAAATGGGCATGTAAAAGCCTTAATGCACATGAAGATTTACGTGAGAAAATTATCTTCATCTGGTCTTCTGTAGTACTCCCTTCTAATGAAAAATATCTGTAGCAGTCATCTTCTCTTTGGCTATTCACTCATTACAAATAAATGCCATATCTTGAGTACACATACATGAGAAAATGCTTACTTGCCTTTCTAGATTGTCATAAGACAAATTCAGATATTTGGGTGTACAATTAATTTTAGCTTAAATGGATTATGCACACATCAGAATCCAAAAATTCCTTTAGCATTTGATATAATGTAAACAATGGAATATCAGCACTGTTGATGTGCAAGAATTAGGTTATAAAAGTGATATTTCACATCAACTGTGATTGACAAAAAAAAAACCAACAAAATTGTGACAGAATTTGTTTTAAGTTCATGGCGCAACCAAGATAGTCCCTTGTGCTTGTTCTGTGCTTGTGGGGATGTCAGTATTCTAAGCTTTCTAAAATCTCAGGTAATAATTAATGATTTATCATAAACATATATAGTAGAAGAAACACCCTTTTTTTTTTTCCCAGTCTTTCACTTCTAGATAATTTACCTGCTGGTCTAGCTCTTCATAAATGACATACATCTGTTACATGTTACAATGCTAATTACTACCCTCACAGCATACATTATGGTTTGAATTGCACTTTTAAATAGGAGAGCAAGACTAATTGCTCACTTTTCTTTAGCAAGCACTGTAAAAATGATCGACTTTCTGCAAATTAAGAATAAAGCCAGGTTAGAGTTGTAATTATTTCCCTGCGTCACCTGTTTGAAAACATTTACTCAAGATGTCTACTTGCAAATCCATTAGTAATATATTCTGTAAAACACTAAAATTACATCAGACCAACATAGGGGTCACTACTTGACCAGCACATTAATGCAGAATTTAAACATCTGCACATTTTAATGCACATCCATTAGAACTACACTTCATACACAGACTTAAAATGCAGATCTTCCTCTCACACTGTACATTAATTTTTGTCCCAGGGATATAAGATGATATGCTCTAAGTTGTACAGATCATGATAACGCCTCTTTTTGGCTTGTTTGAACTACATATCCTTCATATTTTTGAAGTATTTTTATATAAGCATAGAAATGTATGTATGATTTCAGAGATGAAAATAATGCTACCTGGGATTTTTAACTACAAAATTCAATATAGCCATAAAGAAACACAGACATTATCAGTAAATGCCCATTAATTCTTGAATGCATATATAGAAAAAAATATTTTCAGAGGTTTATAATTTAATGAAATTTGGGCAAATCAAGACAACAACAGCTGGAAGTTACAGAAACCAAACTATTGACAATCATCATAAACTGGTCTGCATAAACAGGAGAATGGGGATACTTAAAGAGTAATGGAACTGTGTGAATTTAATATAGGGGAATTTGTCACTTTTCCTCAATAGTGACCTTTAAGTAAAAAAAATACAGTATAATAAAATAATCAGATTTAGGAAGAAGCATGGAGAATTTTATCTGAACAATTATGAATACCAAATATGTAATCAAATAGCAGATGTCAAACAATTATGAGTTTGTGCTAATATCAGATGCAGCTTTGATGAGTAGAATAGATGCCAAAAAAACTGGAAAAAAAATCAGTTGCTATATTAGAACTATCATTTATCTGTCATCTCAGGTTAAAAGTTTTCAGATTTTTCTAATTTTCCATCTATGAAAACTGCTGTTTAAATCTGGAAGGAATTTAGTTATCTCATCTGTTTCACTACTTTTGCACGAGGACAATCCATGAATAACAGGATTCACTCTGCTATAAAACTCAGATGGCATAGTTTAGAATCAGATACAAGTATTCTCTTTTCACCTAGGAGGAGTGCAATTGTTGAAATTACAGATGCTAAAAGGAATAAAGGAGCGTATAATCTCCAAATGCATTTTAATCTTTACTTTCAAGTAATACTTTAGAACAGGTGTGAATGCTCAGGTAGAAGCCAATTCTGAAGAACTTTTCAAATTAATATAGTAGAGAAAAACTTCTCTCTGGTAACTACATTGCAGTTAACACATTCACTTGCAAGTTTTCACTTTGTTTAAAAGTTCAACAAGTCTTCAGTCTTAATTTTTATGCCCCTCCATGATAAAGCAATGAAGTGGTAAACTTTTGCTTTCAGAATATAAAACATGGATCAAGTGGACACTGACAAATTCTAATCTTAGCTTAGAGGAGTTTCTGTACTTCCTCAGCCGGACTATCAAACCCAATCTCTGTGGTTTCATTATACTGAAATTTTGTCTTCTAATAGTGAAACTGAAAAATAGTAAGCATGTCTGTATATTCAGACCTTGGAAGGATAGGAAAACCTGCATGAGGCAATCAAATAGCTAGGCAATGACAAAGTTTCCATCTCCTTTGGGCAAACGGAACCAAAAGCAGCTGTTAAATCAGTCAAATTCTTGAATGCTTTTCTTTTTTTCTTTAAGCTTACAGAAGTAAAACAGCTTAGTGCTTAGCCAGATTAGTGCTTCAATGCTTGCTTAATCATTTACTGTGCATAACATTTGTGACTAAGCTCTAAAGACTGTTTACATAATCACGCATTAAACTTCAAATAGATAAGCAAGGTCATTCCTGCCCCTAGTGCCAAGAAGAGCTCCCAAGCAGTGTAAGATTTCTGGCCTAGTTATCATGTTGTCCAAGTTCTTACTAGGACTCTCTTTACAATTATAAAAGCTCACTTCTCTATTGAAATGCTGAGGAATTTTACAAAAGAAAAGCAGCAGATATTCTCTTTTCTTGCAAAAATAAATGCAAAAAATGTTATAAATCACATCCTAAATTTCCAAAATGCAAGTAAATAGCAGCTGCATGAAAAAGCAGTGTTTAGTTTAACACACACTGTATCAAAAGATTGCTTAATATTGTCCTGTTTGTCCTTAAGACGGTTCTAGCACAAAGCACTTAAAGCTGCAAAAATCTCTTCACAATATGTTAAGATTTAAGATTCACCCATTCCACCAAGAGATTTATTTTGTGGATCTTGTGGAGTCACCGTGACTTTTTTCTCACACATTCTGTAATGAGCAATTGAAGATCAAAACAATGTATTCTCAGAACAAGAAAACAAACAAAAAAACCTCACACTAAAATAGCTGTATCCTCAAAAGGCATAGAAAATGGTAGGAAAAGAAACCCCAACAACTTAGCTTACAATAACTGGCACTTCAGACTGCATTGCTCACACTACCCATTTAGACTTTTATCAGCTCTGTGAGCATGTATTTGTGCTCATCATACTTGTGCCCTGATCCTTCCTCTGCATTTGAAAGTATGGACAATAGAAAAAGCTCAAGCATCCATTAGTTCACCTTCACAATAAAAAGTGCTTTAGAATGACAGAAGAAAAACAGACCATAAAGTCCATGTGAACAATACGTCTTCAAGGGACACAGTCATCGCAAGCCATGAAACCCATTTTTCTTATTTAAGTGCTTATTGACAGCAATTACAGTTTATTGTATTAAAAAGCTAGAAGAGATCACTATGTTTTACTTCCTTTAAAAGCCAGTCTCTGAACTTTGTCAAGTTTCCCTTATTAAGACAATTAAATTGCGATAGTCAACTTTTATCTTCTAGAATTGTTTCTAGTTCTGTCTAGAAGCACTAAGACATGAAACATTTATGTGGAAAAGGGGAAAAAAAGATTCTGATTAAACATAAATTGATCATTATATGGTGTAGATCTACAGAACTCCCAAATCACTCTTTGGAGTGCCTACAGATATTGCTGATCCATTTCAGAGGCCAAGAATCCCATCCTACGTTAAATTCACAATACAATTTTCTACAACTTGATTTTGATTTGATAGTTTGATAGGCTTAACATCCTATGGACAGTCCAGAAAGACTTGACTTCTAACACTTTCACTGTAATACTCAGGGAGTCAGACATTCTCCCTTAAGAATTCATAAATGCATTCAACTATCTAAAACTGGTGATGGTGTTGCTAGAAGTGAAGCTGATCACCAGCTGTATTTGTCACAAATTTGAGTTCATGTACCTTCTGGGGAAGAGGCTAACTCTGTGAATATAAAAGTGATGTTGATTGCATTCATTTGGGCGAGGGAAAGTCACAGGAACATCAAAGACAGTATAGCTGGAATTTTGTATTATTTCCTGAAATCAATTGGACATTTGCTGAGAAAGAAAAGTTCTGAAGCACAGGCTGAAAGAGAAAACTGATAAAGATGTGATGCCTGCCTGTTAGGTGTGGCCATTACTTCTTTCTCTTGAAAGATACATAAAGTACAAGAGGGCAATCATATAACAATTACATAGCAGGACAGCAGCACGTGAAATAACTTCAAGATTATGGAGCCTTGTTTACTCTGTCAGAAAAAAAATAGACCATTAGCCTGAAGACAGAGGATGTTTGGACAAGTATTGCTTGGCTAATCAGGTTAGCACCATCAAACAATCCTTGATTCCTATCAAGACCAACAGGAATGTTTACAGCTCTCATAGTTATTGCTGTACTCTCTGCAATCCAGCATTTCAAAAATCTGTCAAATTTTTTCTTTCCCCACTTGTAACTTGCTCTTCTTGAGCACAAGAACTAGACAATCTTTTTTTCTATTTTTCATCTCAGAGCAAATTTCCAGTCTGGAAATAATGTAGCCATTTCATGAAGTCTGGCTCAGAGAAAACCTGGAAGCACTGACTAAAAGAGAAAAGCCCCCAAATAGAAGAGTTTTACCAGGATAACAGCAGTTCCAAAGTTTGGGTAATGCTTGCGAAAGGGAGCTCAAATAATAGTTTCATCTGAGCAGAAAAAAAACACTCAAAAATAATACTAAGTATTCCATTCATTTGAATTAATGTGCAAGACTATACCATAATTATAGCACGTTGAATATGAGAAGCACTCATCACAGCATAACACATCTGTTAAAAAACTTTATAGGTAAAAGATACTATCTTTTTAATTACCCGTTAGATAAGAAGTTGAACACAAGAATAAAAATTAGCTCATCATAAAAGTATTACAGAAGTTATTATTCTATCCATCTACCAAGAAGGCCCCAAATTACACTTCTAATGCTAGTCTGCTCAGTGACTTGTGCTGAGCAAACTTTCCAGGTTTTCCCAGGCTGGAAAAAAAAAACCCTGCTTTTAGCCACAATGTAATACATGGAATCAGGAAATCTCCCTTCCACTTTCAACAGTCAAGTTTATAACTTGGTCAAGAACACATGTAACAAGTATACTTGAGTACAAAATCAGCAGAGCAGTCAATTTTGACGAGTCTGTTCTTAGAGTTTCTGATTCATTTGACTTTTTTTCTTTGAACATATTTGAAAGGTGGAATGCATGTTTAAAAATTATTTCTACTTGCAATAAGAAATTAATATGAAAAACAGCTTTTAACATGCTGGTAAGAAGGGAAATATATAAAAAAAAATGCAAAAAAACCCAAACATTTTACAGTGGTGCAGTCTAAGTAACAAAGCAACAATTTGAGAATTACCAAACTAACAAGAAACAGTTGCAGTCTGACCAACCTTTATGTCTATGAGATCCGTCCATGTCAGAAAATTCAATGTGATTTTCATCAGCCCAATACAGTCTATGATTGACATAGTCTATTGTAAGTGCCATAGGTCTAGATATTTGTGTTTCTATGACAACAGTTTGACTGGAGCCATCCATACCAACACGACCAATGTGAGGATACTCACAGCAATCAATCCAGTACAAGTATCTAAAAAAAGAAAAAAACCCAACAAAATACAACATTTGCTTGGTTTGGAGAAGGAAAAGTAACGGTACATAATTTAGTTTACTTCAAGAATATGTTGGTAATTATTCCATGATCTTTCCATTTTTTACATAGCTTTGGAGATTATTCCAAAACTACCTGTAACAAACATGCAGGATTTGAACAACAGTCCTCATGTTAGATGAGCTTGTAAGCAACTCACTATGAACTAATAACAAGTGTATTTAAATTCCTTAGGCTTGATAACTTGATGGACTGCTGAGATTGGGCTTTGTGAATCTTATATCCTACACAGACGTTGACACAATCAAACTTACCACAAATATTGTAATTTTTTTTTAAATAATAAAAAAATAAAAAGGCAAAAAAAAAAAAGCAAACCAAAACAACAACACATGACAAAACCTTGAATCACTGCTAAACAGTTGCTTCATACCCAGCTTGTGGATCTAAGGAGAGATCTCTAGGAAACTTCACTCTTTTGCTCACAAGGACAGTAGGGTATAAGCCATTCACTTTAGATACTTCAATAATTCTCTTTTCAGTATCAGACCAATACAGATTCTTTCCAATCCAATCGACAGCCAATGCATTCGGAACAGCTGTATTGTGGACTACCTAGAAAAGCAAAAATTACAAAAATCTACTGAGGTTAAATCCAGGCCAAATTTCTCAAATAGAAAACACAAACTTTCTCATGAAAATTAAATGCACTGATTATCAATATTTCCTCTCTGTATACTGTACCAGTGTGAACAAAACTCACAGGGTATGTTACCACTCATTTGTCCCTTGTTTAAGAAAAAGGTCAGATATAAGAGGGGAAGTGAAGAATTCCTTAATGCATAACACAAGTTAAAAAAAAAAAAAAGTATATATATATGCTTAATAGTGGATTTGTGAACTTATTCCAAGATAGAAGCAAATTAGGGAGGCACAGGTTTTTTTTTTTGTTTTTTTTTTTTTGTTTTTTTTTTTTTTGTTTTTTTCAGGATCATTCATAAAGACTGAGTTATTTTCATTGCCTCACTTCCTCTTCAGTGAGAAACCTAAACTGAAAATCAAGAAAAACTGTACACAAAGAAATAATAGATCAGTACATTTAACAAGCCTACCTATTTACACATCTTTATTTCTTTGGCTTGCTGTAAGCCCCACTGAAGTAAAAATTGAGTCAACTGTCAAGTCATACAGAACTTAGCTGATAAATGCAGTCCTCTTAGTTCCTACGCCTACGTCAGACAAGTTCCAAATGAAATTCAATTTTACTAGAACTTGCTAGATTAAAGGTATACTCATACCTTATTTCACAATGTAGGTCATCACCATGAATTTCCCTACATACTGAAAAATGTAATTCTAATATTGACAATTATGAATCAGCAGTTACCTTGATGTCACTTCCATTCAAACACATTCTGTTTATCCTACTTCCATTTGGTCTGCTGGAATCAATCCAGTAGATGAACTCTTCTCTATAGTCAAAGTCTATTGCAATCACATTGTTCAGTCCCTAAAAACAGGGATAAACAAAATAAAATCAAGTCCACTTATTCAAGCAAGTATGAATATAGAATATTTGATAACATTCAGAATGCAAATTATGCTGCATATAATAGTCATCAAAATGCTGTATTTTACTGCTATTTTTGAGTACCTCTCCTTAATGTACATTACTTCTAAACAATCAGAATAAGATAAAACTTATAACAGAAAAAAACGTGGTGACAAATAACTATTGCATCTCAGAAAAATCAGGTGCCTTGAAACTAAATGAAGATATGACATTTTCAATTTCTAAAAATAAAATGAATTTTTCAGTAAATACTTTTTTTTTTTTCATTACTACTTTTGGCATTACTTGGGCAAACTATGGGAAAAAAAAAACACCTCACAACCATTTCCATCTAATCTAAGCACTAGAATACTATTTCACTAAGGAATGGATGTAAAATATTCTTCTATACAGAAATGTCAGCTCTTTGGAAAATGAGAGGATATTCATTTTGTGACACTAAAATCAGAAATAGCATAACATTTACCATCTTTAGTAGTTACTTCTTATTATTAATAAAAATGAATTGGGAATTAGGAACTGTATTGACAAAAAGTGTGAATTTTAATTCCAGGATAAGAAGGTTTAAAGTTCTCAGATGCTAGACTATAAAACACACATATACGTATATTTGTAGTTTATAAAAAAAAAGTATAAAAGTTAGAGATTTGGCAGGCATTTGGATGTCTCTTGTGACTCCAGTTACCAAGCCAATACATCAAAGAGTGGTGATCGTAGTTGAGGTAATCCTATAGGCTGGAAAGAGTAGCTTGGTGGCTTTTCATCCCAAATAGCAGGTAAGAAACAGGTATTACTTTCAAATGATGACCCTCATTTCCTTATCTGAGAATAAAAAAGCCTTGCCTTATAATCTGCTTAGCATGCTGACTTGTAGTGTAATCACAGTTAATATTATACAAAGATGTTGTTATCAATGATGAAACAGCAACAGTAAAAAGCTTGCACTTTTTTAACCAGAAAATCATTTCATCAGTTCTGTTATCACCCCAATGACCTTCTATTCTCAGGCATATAGGCAACCTCCCTCGTTAATGAAATTCATAGCTGTAGAGGGAATGCTCCAGACTAGCTAACAACAAAGAACAATATTTAATTGCCTAGAAAGTGATATGTAGCTTATCTGCAAACCACGGTGTAATAAGTTAAATCTTTTGAGCAAAACACAGAGGTAAAAAAAGTGATCAGGCAACATAAAAGATCAGTAAATAAAGCCTGAAACAAACCAGTGTTGAAGGACTGTTCATTTTCAAATAATCACGTGTCTATGCATGCAGAGTTTTAGTACATAAAACTGGCTGCACTTCTGTCAGTTGTAATCGTGCTGCAAAACAATGGATCTCTCTTTTCCTACTAATGAAGCACACGCACCTACAGATAAAGCCTCACTCCAAGTTCTTAACAAAAAAGACCACAAATGAGTGAATACAAAAGTCTATCAAAAACCTATAACATTCTAGAAATCAAAGTCAATAGCTTCTGAAAAATAAGTTTTGTATCTTTTAAAATACTGTGTGCATTTCTGAAGTAACAAGCTGATAGATGAATTTGTCTGCCTTCAAGTCTATGGCTGCAAATACTTTCTTTTGGGTCAGCTTAGCTCCAATACTTTTCATAAAATCAACTGCAAGTAGAATTGTTTCTGTCTATTTGCAGAGTTCCCTGTCCTGACCACATCTTCTCTTCCTGCTCTGGATAGCTCTTTAAAGTCCTCCTTCCATTATTCTTTGTCTTTTTTTTTTTTTTTTTTTCTTTTCTTTTTTTTTTTTTTGTTAAGACTGATTTTAGAAGAAATGGTGAAATTTTTAGATGACATCAGCTGTCATCTGTTATGTGTAGCACACCATATTCTAGTCCAAAATTTGTAATCCCCTCAGTGCCCCAATGCAAAAACGAAAGAGGTAAATAGTATGTAAATTACTAATAACAGAGTCTGTCTACTTTGCCTATGGATTTTGATGACTACAAGTGAAGGAAATGGAAGGCAAAGAGTATATGTGAAATATAATCCAAACAGTTGACCTGTTCATGTACATTTGGATGAAAAAAAATGAGAGTAAAAGGCTGATGCATAACAACTCAGAGAAGACTGAACAAACTCCTCCTTTCAGCTCCTCTACTCTGAGTTTATATGAGCCATTGTTAGAATGACAAAGCAGAGATCAAATGCACAGAGAAGGGTGGTTTTGCTCCTTTGCCAGAGGAGCTCTGGTATTTGCCTTCATCTGGCAGATACCTAAGGGTTAGAGCTGATTCATCATACCAACACAGGGACAAAAAGACGTCCTCATGAGGAAGGCAGCTCACCTGTTATACTGGTATAGCTCCCTCTTCAGCTTTCAAATATATGTATTTTTCAAAAATGGCTTACATATGAGATCAAAGGTTTCAAAAGCTGAAGTATACATTAGACTAGTAAATTGATACGATACGGAAACCAGAGATTCTCTTCAATGGCTGGAGCTATGTTGCTTCTAATGCAGTGGAGAAGGAGTTCATTAAATTCAAGACTGATGAAGTGCTGAGCCAATCTGCCAGCACCAAACAAAGGAAATTGACTGTTGCTCCCCTCTTCTCACAAGCTGCTAGCAATAGATATACCAGCAAAAGAGGAGAGTCAGTGAGATGCAAATGAGAAGCCATCAGAAAGATTTCAGAAGAACAAACAGACAAAATGCTTGCTATGCTTAAATAAATTCAAATGATTAATGCAAGGTGATTAATTGTGCAATTACTGTTCTGAAAACCTCAACACCTCTCGTGACATTAAGATGCACTGCTTACTGACACAAGAAGTCATAAAGAGCCTAATGCTATTGACTGGCACAACTGATTTTCAAGTCTGCTTCAATTGTAATATTAATATTGAAGAAAATAGATGCTTTCCTTAAAACATACTTTTGAACTTGAATCTGTGGTAAGTAACTACACTTAGGTGAAGCATACAAGCAGAGCAGAAACTGCTAAATTGATAGCTCTGTACTTACTAGGCAACTGGGTAACTATTTTGGTAGATATTTTCAAATAGCAGGGTTTTTTTGCATAATAATTTAGAACAATTACACACACAAAAAACAGGTTTAGCCAAGGATACGTGTTCATGCATTGTAATACTGCAAATATTGGAATTGTGTTAATCTAAATCAAAAAGCAGATTTGGATTCTGACAGTAATTAGCCCAAACAATACACGGCCATATATGTGTGAATATACTTGGAAAAGAAAATATAAAAATTGTTCAAAATACATTGCAGTGGAAGAGGACCACAAATAACAATTTTCGATACAATCAGAATGACTGACAAAACAACTGCCTGAGCCTTAATCGTTGCCAACTCAAATAAGATAGTCAATTTATTTATTTATTTATTTATTCCAAACTGTAAAAGTATTGCAGTTGTTCTGTGTTGCATACAGTGCCAATTGGAGGATGATATCCCTCCCTGTCAGTCGCATACGTTAAATACGAATAAAAGTATGGAGTTAAACTTAGAGCAT
This sequence comes from Lagopus leucura, assembly GCF_019238085.1. Classification (NCBI taxonomy): domain Eukaryota; kingdom Metazoa; phylum Chordata; class Aves; order Galliformes; family Phasianidae; genus Lagopus; species Lagopus leucura. The sequence continues at coordinate 4,763,774 of NW_024962273.1, read as the reverse complement.
AGTACTATGATTATACCTGTTTCAACAAAGTGTAGTTGGATCCATCAGTGCTAATTTTTCTTATTTCATGATGATCAGCCAGAATTAAGAAAGGTTCCTCATCTAAACCCCGGGAGAAAGAATATATTAGACTAGCTTTTACGTTAATTTATGGAAAAATCAGGAATACAATGCTGAAATAGAGATGGTTTGAAAAATAAATGTTACATGCTCTGATCAATGTTATGGATGAAAGAAATATTTAAAACATTCAAATGTTCCAAGAAAGATCAATGATGCAGTATAAAAATGAACCAGGCAATCAATTAGTATATCTTTGAACATAATTTAATTTTTTTGCATTTGTAATATGGGAACCATACTATTTTATGCTAATTTAATGCCAGAGATTAAATTTGAAATAAATTTCATGCCACTTGTCTTCATCTGAACACTTTCAAATGATCACTAAGATGCTATTTTATTTTTCTGTTGCAAAGCAAACACGTTTTGAACATAGCTTTTTGAGACTTCAATACCCGAAACATTCTACACATAACTAAACAGAGCTATATGGACGTCATGTGGTTTTCCAATTCTGAACTCAAGCCAGATTTGTTTTTTTTTTGTTTAATCCCAGATTTCTAGTTTATTAAACAATATTCCTTCAGATACTCAATTACGCCATCACTCTGAAACATCTCTGAAACTGGCACGTGTAGTAATAAAAATTAAGGAAAAAAAAAGTCTGTCTTATTTTCTCTCTATTAACAGACTGATGTACCAAAAAATACTAATAGGAAGCGTATTTAAGACTCGCATCTACAACTTAGATATTATGATTGGGATGTTATGTGCTGTCCATCCTGCTCTGCTGTTGTTCAAAATACCTTATCCCACCTTACCCACATGCATAACTCCTAAGACATTCATCATTTCATAACAGAACTGAGGCATCACCATCAGCACAGACTGTTGGTGGGTTGTGGAGAAAGCCTGCCAAGGCTCTGCTGTTGTGAAGTCCTCAAGGCAACTTAAGCAAGAAATTACACATTCACATGTTGGCAGCTCCTCTCTACACAACCATCGTTGCCACAGCACAAAAAGTAAAAATGAAAATTATTACTTTTCAAGTCCACCATGTTACAACTCCAGTACACAACTAGCCCATTATGTGTTCTAGATCCCCCTCGTTTGAGCAATCTATAGCTTCTCACTGTATGAGTGGCTTGAGGTAAGAGTAAAGTGAAAATTTCATCCTCCATCTATATCTTATCCTGTGCTCTCTGATTACTCAGGGAAGCACCTGGACATTAACTAGAACTAAATGACCTTAGAAGTTCCCTTACAACCCTACCCTAAGAATTCGATAATTCTATGTTCCTATGAACACAAGGGGGGAAACAGATAATCCTGTTTCACACCATTTAGAAAGAAACTACATGGTTTTGTTAAAAAGTAAAGCAAAAATATGGACCAACTATCAAAATGAATTTTTTTTTTTTTGCAAAGCTGGAAGAAGTAGGACTCTGACAGAGTAGGAAACAGTCTGTACTATGAACAAAACCCAGCAGACTAATGGATTTTTGTATTTCTGTTAACATTTTGGTCTTTCTTTCACTGATCTAATGAATCCCACTGTCTGAAGTATACAAAAATATCAGGGGCATGGAGAGAGGTGTAATAAAATAAACACCATTATAAATATAATTTGAACTTTATTGCATATGCAAGTGAAGAATTCTATATGCTCCAGGAAAAATAGATTTTGGCTATTTCTGTTATACTTTCCTGTTTCTTTCTTTTTTGCCATGTACTCCTTAAACAAACTGGGAGCTTTCAAGTGCAGTTTAGTAATCTCAAGTAGATGACATAAAACATCAGAAGTCTTTTACATAAACATAATGCTATTAATAAGTTATTAAGAAGTAAAATTAAGTGATTTTTTAAAACTGTCCTGATAATTTTTCTAGTAAAAATAATAATTCAAACTATCAGAATCCATTGTAACAATTCACCAAAAAAGCTTTGAGTACAATACATACTCAAAATAAAACATTACTTTCCTACTATTCATTTAAGTCATGTACTTTGAAGTAACTGCTTATCTTGCACAAAAGATGAGCGAAACACATCTGGGAGATAAGGAATATCACAAATTACAACCATAGGTTAAAAAAAAGCAATACCTGAAAGGGATTTGCAGCCATTTAGGTTATCAGGCTGTATTTCATACCCATCAGTACACAAGCACTTGTACGTTCCATATGTATTGATGCATTGCTGGCTACAGGGAAATCCAGATGAACATTCGTCAATATCTGTACATGTTTTGCCATCATCCTTCAGCTGGAATCCAGGCCAGCATTTGCACTGAAAAAAATACCCAAACAAATGCATTCATTTTGAATTACTTACTGACTTTTTTTATTATCTCCTGAACATGTTAGCATCATAAAGTTCAAGTATCCTCAGTTTTTTAGGTAAAATTCTAATTGCCTTGCTATTCAGACTGTTAGCAGACAGATAAAAGTACATTTCCTCTCAGCTACTGGTGGTGTGATCATAAACATAATTCCCTCTCAAATAACCCTCCCGTTAGAATGATGAATTATTATTCTTCCTTTAAGAAAAAGGCATCTTCTCAAGAATACGAAAAGGATTTGTTCATATGAACAATGAACCCTATTTGGCATTCCTTATTTTCAATTGCACATGTGTTTATTTGGTGAGGTCTATATACAAATTTTAATAATTTTTGCCCAGCAAGGTTGTGAATGCTCCCTCTCTAGAAGCACCCAAGGCTAGGCTGGATGGGGCTGTGAGCAACCTGTGCTAGAGGGAAGCATCCCTGCCTATAAAAGGGGGTTGGAACTAGATGGTCTGAAAGGTCCTTACCAACCCAAACATTCTACGAATCTGTGAATATTTTGATGTGCTGATAACCTCTAAAAATCTGTTTAACAGATACAGTAATGTGAACAAGAACTCTGAAGGTAAGACACTTCATCACAAGGAGGTAACACAGAGTTTTATTACAACCGTGGAAGAGTTAAGAAATAGTGAAGACTTGATGTTATATTACACCATATTTATAAATACACACCTTGTATCCAACAGGAAGATCCTGACAATCCTGAGAGCAGCCACTAACTTTCTTGCTGAGGCACTCATTAATGTGGCAGCTTTTCTCATCAGAGCCATCGCTACAATCTTCTTTGTTATTACAAACATTACTCTGAGAAATACACTTGCCATTTTTGCACATGAAGGAAGAGCTGTTACATGACTGCTCTGGAAAAGAAAAAAGAGGACACAGCTTTGTGTAGTTGACTAGTATTTAGAATTAATTTTCTCATGGACCAGCTCTAATGTGAGCATGAAAGAGTAAAAACTGAATATTAGCTCCTTAAAGGTGGTGATATAAATTCTTTTTATTTTTTAAAGGTTTATTCCTCTGCTGGAAAATGTGTGAAATCTCCTATACAGTTGTTTTCTTTTAATTGAGAAACTCCTACTTGTCTTTGCACAAAATGTAATTCCTGTAAGATTTAGAAAGCATGGCTTCTTTCCCCCGTGAGTGCTGTGGTGTTTAGTAACAGGACTGAACATTCTAAAGCATCTCCTTTGCTGATGACATTATTATCTGTTTTTCCCCCGTTTGGAAAACTTAAAGCAACCCATCTTTGACAAATTTGGTCAAAATCAGTCAGTGTATTTATGAGGCTGACCATTTCTCTTAGATTACAAAGAGCAAGTTAAAGTGAGGTAATGAAAATTAGAATTCTAATACATGTGTTACGTATCACTTATTCCATGTAATACAAATCAGCGGTACAAAAAGTTACACTAACAACAGTGAACTTTTACTGTCACGTAGAACTAGATTTAATTAAAGTTGTCTGTACTTCTTTCAGAGAACTTCCATAATTAGATTTTAAAGTTAGATTCGGAAAAATTAAAGGGAGAACTAAAGCTGAAATACAAGATAACTTGAGGGAATTTCCCTCCCGTAACGGCTGACTTAGTTTAGAAAAAGATCAGATCGTTAAACAGGGAGCAGTGTTAGACACAGCTACAAATTCATGTATCACTGGCTGTACCGTACAAATCCCAAGGCTTTCACAGTTTGTGAAATTCATTTGCAGCTTTCGAGATCATTTGAAAACTCTTCTATATGTTCATAATTTTAAGATCTTCAGTAGAACTGGCAGGAGACTGGTAACAGAAACTCCTAACGTACTCCCTAAAGTTTGAAGTTTCAGCAATTATATGTGGTTTATCACAGGTAAGGCATATTACACCAGCAAAAACCTGTGTATTTAAGATATGCAGTTTCACATTTGCCTAACTACAATCCCAAACTGCTGTTTCCCAAGAAGAATGGTTAGACAGGTTCTAAAACAATTAAATACGGACCTGAACTTCTGCACCTTTTATTTATAGGTGCTTCATCAGAATGGTCTGGGCAGTCAAAATCCCCATCACATTGCCACTGGGAGTTTAACAAGCATCTTCCATCAGCACAAGTGAACTCTCCAGGATGACAGCGACGGTATCCTAGAAGTACAGTAATCAGCGATTTCATCCTTTGCTCAACACTTTTGACATAGAATGTTGTATATACAAAATAAATTAAGATTGTCTTTTGTTCTATTAATAAATACCAAGCAACATATGCTTAAACACAAGTGTTTTCCAAGAAAGAAAAAAATCAAATGTGTTATGCAGTGCAGTATAGTCCTGTAACAATTACCACCAATGCAAAGTGTAGTCATGCAGCACTCACATAAACCTAAATACATTTTCCTAAGTAAATTCCATAAGTAATGGAACTTTATCCTAATTATTAGGAAATAGTTTTCCAACAGCTGTTTTAGAAATTACTATACCCACCAAGTAGTTTCACAGAAATCTTACAACACACAAGCTTTCTCTTTGAAATGTGTATAATCATTTTAACCATTCTAAGCATGTATTTTTTTCTAGGACTTCGCCAAAAATGAAGAAATAGCTATAAAAATTGAATTTTGGAGTTGAAATTGTAACATCAAGTTGAACTTATATTAGTGCACAAAAGCACTTTCTTTTGCAATAGTGACTTTAAAGTAACAATCCTTCCAGAAGGCCCTATATTTAACAGTTCGGAACTTTTCTATTTTCTCTATTTTATTATACTTGCCACATTCCAGTGATTCATCTGATCCATCTCCACAGTCATCATCATGGTCACATACAAACTGTTTTGGAATGCAGATGTTGTTACGGCACGTGAAAGCATTCTCATCACAAGTGTTATTGGGAGCTGAAGAGAATACAGTACATAAAACATAGATGAAATTGGAAAGAATAAGGCAGACAAATTTTCTTACAGATGAATGACAACCGGTTAGCTTCAGCGTATTCAATGTAAATAACTTGCTTCTTATTCAAATCATTACACAAGTAAATGGCAGAATAATGTATGCATCTTAGTAGCAATGAATGAAGAAGATAGCTGGCCTCTCATATAATCCAACGCAAAAAAGTCTCAGAAGCTGATGCTGTCTACAACTTAAGGTCTGCCTCTGACAAACAAAGTTTGGCAAATACAGATTTCCTTCCTGCTCCTGAACAGAAGCTCTTTAAAAACCATAAACACACAAAATATAACTCAACCAAAAAGCAATATATCACAATATGGATTCAGTGACGACACATTTCAGTAATTTTAATCTATACTTTTTTCGTATACAGTTATAAAACAAAACCCCTAATTAAACTAGTACTGAACATTTGACAATAGAAATGCATCTCAGAAGACTGAAAGCAATAGTTTGTAGGGTGGGAGATTTGGCATCTGAACAATTAGGGAGAAGAAACTCGGGGTGATACTGTATCTCTGTTTATGATGTACAACTTCTCTCACATGCAGCAGCATTTTCTTCAGGAAATGGACTGTAGTCAACGATCTGCTAATTTTAGTAAACACACTGTATAATATGCATGACGTGACAACTTTCAGCTTGTGTACATCAGTATATATTAACAAAATCTGAAGATATCAGGCTGCTTAAAACATTTAAGGATCCTGCTATGTATGCTCCCTGTGGTTGTACTAACAATTGACAATACAGAAGTATGACTATAGAAATAAACAACATCTCGATACTGTAAAGGCAAAAGTGCCAAGCAAAGAAATACCACACATCTTATCATGCAAACATACCACAGCCTGCTGTAGAGAGTTCATCACTTCCATTTGGACAGTCTCTTTCACCATCGCAAAGCCAGTGCTGAGGAACACAGGCATGGGAGCCCAGGCAACTGAATGTCCCCGCTGCACACGTCACTGAACCTGAAAAAATGAGTCGTTGCTAAGAAAATTGTTCTTGGTGTAGTATGGCAAATATATATATGCTAGCTTATATTTTACACTAAAATGTTGGCAATCTGTTACATCTCACACTTACTCATTCTCTGAATTTACTGTAAGGAAATTTAATTTAATGTCATTTATTGTCACTCTCTAACAGAATAACTTTACGAACCAGTTCTGGGCTTTATGTTGGAACTGTGTGAATAAAGGAGCTACACTCATAAGCCACACAAACCTAACATAACTACACTCTACAGCAATAAGTTAAAGATATTCAGAACTTGCATACATCAGCCCCATATACCTAGAACAGAATCTATAAGAATACATATCATGTGTTGTAGTAGTGGGAGAAAGAAAATCTCCAATAATTCCAAATCAAGTAACTCAACATACTGCTTGACTACATATTTGTCTTTTTTTTTTTTAAACAGGATTTTTTCTAAAAATATTGTATCCTAGCATTCATTTCTACTCTTTTGAATTGCTCAATCCATCATTTAATCTTAGTGAAATATACTTGCTATACTTGCTCTCTTCCTGCTACCTTCATGGATCCACTTGGGCTCTTTTTGTATGGATGGTCTCACACAACACAGAGCTAAAATTATTCTACTTACCACAAATAGCATCACTCTCATCTAAACCATTTCCACAGTCATCCTCACCATCACAAGTCCATTGCTTAGAGATGCACTTGTCTGCAGAACAAGCAAACTGATTCCACGAGCAGGATGAATCTAGGAATGACACCAACCACTTTGTTTTTTAGGTTCAAAACAGCCCTGTGCTCCCTGCAGTTTATCCAAAGAAACCCTCAGCATAGAAATCACCACATTAGTGCTTTCTGTCTGCCCAATTGTAGCATATTAGTATAAGTTGAAAATAATGTCAAATGTCAGTGCTTCCAAATCAGATGGTGGAAATACTCTAAATAAATACTATTACAGTGATCTTTCCGTAAATGGCTGAAGACTCTTTAAGGACAATAGACAAAATTTATATTGTTTTAATTAGTGACAACAGATTTAAGTATTAGCAATAAAAAGAATTTTCACTCATTTAATCTGATTAAAAAATGGAATATTTAACAACTACCTCAACAAAATGGGTAAGAATTGTCAGTAGGGGAAAAAGATTGACTAAAATTCCTCCTTTATCTCTGAAAAAAATTCATTTGTTTGTTCAACTACAACTGAACTATGGAAATTGTCTGTTCTATTAATCCATACAAATATAAAGGCCAGCTTTCACTGTAAACAAAATCAACCTGTACTGCTCCTCAGTTAAGCAGAATTTAGGAACCATAATAGATCTGAGATGGAATGAACCCTTCAAATTTTCAACAATTTATTGCTGTATTTTATTCCCAACAATTTTGTTTGTTACTCTACATAGCTATACCTATATGGCCTCTGATGCAAGAAATGTCTACTTTTATGCCATAAAGGTCTATTTTGTTTACTTTCTGCTACAGATAGAAAATGTTAACATGAACTGATTGTATCTATAAAAATGTTCTAGTGAGGAATTATAAAGAATCGGTGCAGCTGTCAGATCTTAAAGAAACAGAAAAGCCTGTATGAAAATGTCTCTTCAGGAGAAAAAAGAAAATATCAATGGTGCTTTCATTCCACTGTAAGATAGGGAATAAAATACTGAAAGAAAAGATTTCTATTTGAAAATTTTGCATGAGAGACCTTTCCCGCTTTACATTCAATCTTTAAGATACATTCACACACGTTCTGTTTTGAAAACGTGTCAGTGACAACAGAACTAAAATCAGATTAAGTGCTCACCACAGTGCAATTCATCCAATCCATCCTCGCAGTCTTTCTGCCCATCACAAAGCCAGGTGTTCAGAATACATCTTCCACTAGGACAACCAAAATAATTTTCTTCACATGTGGGTTTGTTTTGAACTGTGATAAAATAAAGAATGTAATGTAAAATGGTCTCTACTAATATGATTAGGAGCCTAATACATTTCTGCTAAATTTTTGCATACTGATGGATAACAAAGTGATTATGTTTAAAAACATTAAAAAAATATATTACTTATATTATTTAACTGTGTTTATACAAATTAGAAAATAGTGGTAACTAAGTGCAGGAAGCTGAAATACTTCATTTATTTACACAGAAACAACATCAATTAAAAGGACCTATAGTGGAAAAGGTAGTTCAGTTTACAATTTTTTATGTATGGTAAATCAAAACTGCTTGTCATTTTACACCAGCTGAAGAAATTGCCCTTTTGATCTATCCTTCAGTATCAACATGATAACCTAATTAGGGCAGTATTTTTGTCACACTTATTGAGATAAGCAATAAATCTGATGCATGCAGTGACTGTCACCACCAAATTTTATCAGTGACACAGGAGCAGGAGATTTAGATTCTGTCATGAATGCAGAAGTCATTCTTCCACGCTTTATTTCTTTGTATAGGGTCAAAGTTCTCAAGATTTACTCTACAGACATGAGGAAAGACAATGTGATAATATAAACAGTTTCAAGACATAAGAAGAAATCTTAGTCTAATGAGTGGCAAAGATTATTTTCAGAATTTCAAGGAAGCTTTTGGCCTGTGAAAACCCAAGCAATATCTCCTCATTCTGAGCACTGAAGATCACTAAAACTCTGCTAAGGTTTCTATTAGTTCTTTCACGTAACAGGGCTATTTATACTGTTCTTTGCTTAGTGTTTTTTCCCCTCTATTTTCTCTTAAGAAAAGAATAATAGTAAAGTTACGATATTTATGTGTTATTCAACTACATGAGTATTGAAAAAGCACAAAAGAAGAAATAAGATGTCTACAATGGCTCGGTAGAGATTAAAGATTGGCTAAGTACAACCACTCCCATATGAATATTTTTCCTTACTTTTCTCTGAGAATAGCAGTGAACAAAGTTAAGACTGTCAATGGGAATTATCACATTCATAACAGAAACAACACTCAGAAACTTAATGTGCCAGAGGCAGGCAGTTTTGAATGAGATAGCAAAGGAAATCATAAGCGGGTTGAACTGGAATGGTATTGCTTTCAAATAAAGGGATGATCCAGGCAATTAGTCACACATTAACATGATGGAACATTTTGGAATACATTTGGAAAGATAGAATAAAGTAACACAAATAAATGGACAATGGAATAAAATGCAACATTAGTTTACTTATGCAACATTAGTTTACTGAAGCTATATCATAGTAGCCTGAAAATCTTCTTTGGGATGGTAAAAACCCTACAAACAAAGGAAATAAAGCAATTCTAAGCTATTTTGAGCTCAAACACAGCTAATTCTAAAGAATTATTAGATAATCTGAAAAAAACGGAGTTTGGAGAGAAAACTATAATTTAACACGCATCTGCCTACAGCAAGGACAAAAGTTCTTAATAACTAGTTTAATTGATGTTTGTGCTAAAGTTCCAAGTTATTTTCTGGATCTTTGTAATTTTTTCATCAATAAATTTGGCACAAAGTAAATGAGAATTCTAATAGAAGGTCTTGATGACACAATGGATAATTACACAGACAAACAGAATACTAAACAGGAATAATCAGAAGATGTTAATTACTGGGCTAGCAACAATTAGGTAGCACTCAATAGTGTAAAATTCAAAGTTTTATTTTTACTAACAATTCTCAGAAAAAAAGAGATACTGGCCACGTAAGATAGATATAATCACATGGGAGTCAATGACTAGAACAAATGGAAATGCAATTTCCAAGTGTGTATTCACTGACACAAAGAATAGTTCTCATCTACTGTACTGGATACTGGCTTGGTATGGTCTAGGGAAATGTCAAACCAGAAGACTAAAACAGCATGAGCAGATACACTATTTTCAAAGGAAGATTTCTAAAATGCCTTGGCTCACTTGTTCCCATTGCATGTAAAGATTTAGGATACAGTTACTCAAACATAACAAGATCTTTATCAGTATATTTATATATTTATTAGTATATTTATTCCTGTAAAAAAAAAAATGAAAAGACGCTACGTCTTTCTCAACGTTACTACATAGGTGCAGAGGATAAACCAATTTCAACACTGAATAGTTTGTTATCTTCTGAGGTTCACTAACACTACAGTCATTCTGATAAAAACTGCTTAACAAAATACCAGTGAAATAAGAACTGTCCTTCAAATTTTTATTACGTGTACATAGAGCGTGAAAAAGTATGTTTCTAATACGTGAACTTTCTGACTTATCATGAAAAATTCAGATGAAAATTTGGAATAATGAAACTCTTTAAACTGTAAAATACATTTGCTTCTTCCTTCTTACAAGCTGTAGATTTATTTCTACATAAAACAAGCCAAGTTCCAGCAGTAAATACATCTTCATTTTCTAGAAGACTAGCACCTCAGGGACTAGGACTTAAGTGTACCATAATCTTTTTCTACTGATTCAAAAGCGGAACAAATGCAAAAGCAACAGTGCTGGATTCTACCCTGGCAGTCTACACCTCAACAAAACAAATGACAAAGTGTAAAAAAATAAATAAATATATGTGCATATATCAGAGAGGAAAGAAATACCATCTACTGAAACAGCTCCTTGATTTGATGTTGGAGCTTGATGTTTTGTGACTAATGTTCTAATCAAATGCAAATGAATAATGGCAGACCTAACTTGGATGAAACATGAAGTTAGGCATTACACTTGTCTTCAGAGAAATGCATTAATTGGTAAAAATTTGCATCATCTAATGAAACAGGCTAGTAAAAAAGCTTCGCTAATATTATAATTATATCTATATTAAATATTATGAATTGACCAAATAAATACTTTTTACCTTAAAAAAAACAAACAAACAAATTCATATCCAACAAAAAGAACCAAGAAACATGGGAAAATATTTTTCCAGAAACATAATTTAAAACGTTCAGATTTCTTTTTGACAGTTACCTGGGCATTTTAGTTCATCTGTGTAATCTCCACAGTCATTAGATCCATCACATATCCATTCCGGCAGTATACAAAGTGAAGTGGAATTACAGCTAATAAATCCAGCAGATTTAATTCCAAGTTTATAGAAGTAAGCACAGTTTGTATTATCTGGAAGGAGACAACAAATCACACCTAATACAGATTCAAAGTTTTATTGCTTGGTTTTCACATTTATCTTGAATTTGCACAGACAACGCAACTGTAGTTACCCAACAAATAAAGACTATGAATGATCTGCTATAGAACAAGGAATAATCATGAAACAGATTCTAAGATGAAGCACAGACAAATACAAACTTACTACAATTCTTTTCATCTGAAGCATCTGCACAATCAATGATCTGGTTGCACTGTGCTGATTTTCCAATGCAAGTCCCGTCTGCACAACGGAATTCTGTTGAAGCACATGCTGAATCTATAGTGTATGGAATAAAAAAGAAAGATACAAATTAATATAATAAACAGTTCAGATGCATATTATAATTATTAATTTATTATTATTTTCTACCTTTTAGAATGGTGCATTCAGAACCTGCTGTTCTTTCAAAAGACTTAATATGGTTGAAATAATATATTTCTAATTTTTAAATTTCTTTATTGAGCTTCGATAGATAGTTGTCCTTAGACAACTCAATTCAACTTGAGATAATCATTATGAAAGGAGGAAACAAGCCCTTGCAGGAAAATCTATGAATCTCCAAAATTTTTCATTTAACACCACATGGGGGTTCTTCCTAGTATACTTTTCACTCTACCTATAATCAGATGCTTTCAGATGTTTTAAATCCATGTAGTACTTGCAGAAAAGTAGCTGCATATGGTTTATCCGTGTATGGTGGCATAATTGCTCCTCCAATCTTTCTGGATTGTAACTAAGGATTTGCACTGTCTGCTAGCTAGTTTTCATTCATTGGCAGAAGCACAATATAAATATTCATGTTTTAAAATGCAAAAGCAATATCGATATAAAAGAGAAAACAATGCTGATACATTTTATAAAGGACATAGAAATTGCAATGCATCTGAGAAGAAAAGAAAGAAAACACTGTCTACTTCAAAAAAGAAACAGCAGCAGATGCAGAGAAGAAACAGCGTAACTTCCATCCTTTCCATCCATGGCAAAGATACTGCCTCACATATCGCTTCATGGAAGAAGCGGTAACACTATATTTGGAGTTTTCCACAGAAATAAAACCAAACTCAGTGTTGATATCAGCCCCAACACGTGATCTCAAAGATAAGGAGAATGCAGCTGCTCTTGTTTTCGAATTATGAAAAAAATTCCCCTCTTGTAATGCCAATAAAAATATCTGCATTTTCTAACTACTTCTCTTCACAAAATATATATTCACAGAGCAATAGTCTGAAATCACCTTAGTAGTAACCACCGTTTACCTTTACAATCCAATTCATCAGAGTTGTCACCACAGTCATTCATACCATCGCATACTTTGTTACGCGAAATACAGCGTCGATTAGAACATGGTTTGAAACCCTTTCGACAGCCTCTATTTTCTGGAAAACAAGAACATAATTTAATTTTGGCATTTGATGTACCAATATCCTTACACTAAAATCAGAGGCGCAGAAAAGCATTTGAAACAGATTTTCTTTGGCATGCTTTCGTCATGCAGGTGAACACACAGCATTAGCAATTGAGACAAAACAGAACGAAATACGTCATGTTTACCCTAAAACCATACTTAGCAATAAGATGGAGTGCAAAGTAACCTAAATCTATAAAAATACAGTCTGATTGATAGTGCATTTTTTTTTTTCCCCCAGTACTGAAGAAAAAGGGCATCTTAGTAAACCTAAAACTGACTGCTATGCTGGAATGACAAGAAACAGTGTTTTCAGATTCTACATCAGATACAACTTTCTTTCTAATTTGTTTCCATTTGACTTCCTATCCGTTCGTTCAACCTACTCTCCTCCCCAAAGTACTGTATGAAACTATAATAATATAGAAAATGTTTCCTTTATCTGGTATTAACTTTAGCTATTCAAATAACACAGGAGTTAGAGGAGACATTTCATAAGATTCTGAAAGAGGCATGTATAAACATTATATCAAAACTACTCATTAAGTCATTAAAAGTCATTCCTATGGGAAACAGAAGAGATCAAAGCTATGATATGGATATCAGAACAATGAGAAGTCCAAGAGCTACAGGCACACAACTGATTTTCTCCATATAATAGTTATTTTTATTTTTTTAAAATGTATTAAATTAAATGAGTGCTTTAGTATTTTCTTCTTCTTGTTCACTTCAGTGACCAGTTGGTATGTGCTAGAAGTCACAGAGAAATCAATAAAAGGGTGCATAACCTTGAAGTTAAAATGCCTGGAAATACTCACCACAGTAAAACAGTTTCTCATCAGACTTGTCCTTACAATGAGCAATGCCATCACAAGTTAGTTGGTAATCAATGCATTCACCATTTCCACATTCAAACTCAGAATAAGTGTTGCAAGTAGAATTTTTAGCTAAAAATAACATATTACAACACATCATTTTTTTTTTTTTAGTATCTTTTACACTTAGAGAAAATAAGCTCAATACTGGTTCCTATTTTAATATCTCTTTCCAAAGATCTGTGTACAAAAAAAAGCCAAACCTACAGCATCAAAACTTGAAAGCTCCCCCACACTAGTGACCTGCAGGGCTGATTTGTACTTTTGTTGATAAGGACTGATATTTAAATAAAAAAAATTCAGAAATATTGGGATAAACTCCAGTACAAAGTGGGAAAGACTGTAAAAGACAAACATAGCCAAAGATCCACGAATTTATGGGAACATGTGCTGAAGCAAGTTAACAATACTGAAGAGATTATGACTTTGTTACCATTGCCCTCAAGTCAAGAAGAATAATGAGGAAATGAAATCTATTTATGGTGCTCTTTTCCTCGTTTCCATTACAATATTTCTATTCAATTTCAGGAGGAAAAGACGTCCTCTATGCAAAAAATTTTAAGCCAACATAACTAGAAAACAATTCTCTATTTGATTCAAACATGAAGTATGAAAGTGCTGCAAATGTGGATTCTGAACAAGGTGAAATCTGATCCTCTTTATGATTTATAGAGTCCTCAAAATGGCAGTCATGTTTATCAGAGCACTGTTTTCCTTTTTTTTTTTTTTTTTCCCCTATCATCATTGTGAGAACTAAAAATCGTCAGTTAGATTTGCAGTTTATCTAGTTCAGCACAAGGAACATTAAATAGAACACAAATATCCAAACTGGAATTGAAGAAATTAATAAATATTAATGCTCTTTAACCCCACAAAAGTCTTATCAGATGTAAAATAGTTTAAAGCCTGCTACATGCAAAGCTTTGGCAACATTTGTAAAAAAAACAACATCTAGAGCAATATAAGAGTATATAGAAATAAAATTCATGACTTGGGCCAACTGAATTTGCAATAGTCAACTGCACCACACCACAGAAAAAGCACTGCATCAGCCAGTATTACTTACTCACACATCTGTTATCATCTATCAGTATTCTATCCCCTCTACATGAACAATTCACTCGTCCATCAGGAGTCAGAAGACATAAATCGTGACAACCTCCATTCATTTGTGCACAAGGAGATAATTCACCTGAAGAATAAACAATCAAAGATTGACTGTTTTATTAAACTTGCTTCAGTGGCAAATCTATTAGAGACAGCAAAGATAGTTGTATTTCAGATTTATGGGCAATTGGTTCAAGTTTTATCAGTCAAATGAAAATATCAGCATGACTCATAGGGTTGCATATTGAAGATAAACAAATGGAGTTCCCTCAAATACAATCACTAAACCTCCCCACACAGCATTCAAAACTGCAGATATTTGACAAGAAATGATTTAGCTGCTATCACACTGGAAAAAATGAACATAACAGACAAATTTCATTCAATACTATTTATCCCATCTTTTGTTAGCATCTTCTAGAACAAAAGAAATTATGAAAGACAGTAAAATATTTTAAGTTAGTTGAATTGTCTAAAATCCTTGAAATAGAACTTACAACTGTTAGTGTCGTTGGCAACAGCAATAATGCCCATTGGCTGATGAGGGATATCAGAACGAAGAACTTTTGTATCTCCTCCTGTGTATTTACTGGAACGCAGAATAGCTCTTCTCACTCCATCAGACCAAAAAATATAATCATCATATACAGCCAGGCTGAGAAATGTACCCGGTCCAGATTTGACAATTACCTAGAACACATAAGTACAGAGAAGAAACATGAGCAGGGTTGTTGACTCTGAAAAAGAAATCATCATACTACCAGCTATGACTCACATTGCTTTGGTTTTAGACAAAATACTTATTCTTGTACACTTACAGCACCTGAAAAAATGCCACAACAATACATAAAAGTTCATCCTTTGGTTTGTTGACAAGACATCTTAAAGTCCATAGGATTCAGTGTCAGTCAAATTTCACTGTAAGTTATGCTGTCATTGATGTTGCTAAATTTTGTACAGCCTGCACACATTAATTTTCCAAGCAGTATCTACAGATTTGGACAAAGATGCCCACAGATACAGGAGCAGAACCATGATCCTTACGCTGTGACCCTACTGCAATCCTGCTGGGGCTGCCCTAGCTAGCTGTCCTGGAGACGTAGATAATACAAATGGATCTATCCACTACTCCCTGATTTCTTTTTCTATTTGCTCATTGCTTGTCTGCAACAAAAATAGTAATAGAAGCCAATACAGTCACCTTGCTGATTTATAGACTTATTCATATTAACCTTATAGGATTTGGATCAAGATGTAAGACTGCTACATTTTTCAGGAAACACGCACACAAATACATCACATAGAGAAGAAACCCAATGCAGAATTAGTGGATACTATTAAACTGTAAGAAAAATCACGTTTTCAAATCATAAAAACTCCAAAATAAACAACTAATAACAAATTTCATAGAAACTGGTAGCAGCAAATCATCCAAAGCAGTGCTCCCACTTAGGAGAATACAGGCAAAAAAACTGTTCACCTATCTCATCCAGAAGAACATTATCAACAGAAGTGTTACACCCAGTTAATCTGCAATCATGCAGCTGCAGTATATGCTGCCTGTTGTTCAACTTAGAGTGCATGAACTGTTCTGGAATGGGGGAGCTGTTATGTATGCTACATGGGAGGGAAAAAAGCACACAGTTCTGTAGGAATCAGAACTTGTATGACATGGAATACCATACATGGAATAGCTTCCTAACATGCCCAGATGATACATAGGTAAAGAGAACTGGAAGGTACAAACAACTAAATTCAACCAAGCATTCAGAAGATGACTATCTCTCTACTCATAGTTCACAGCATAGTCTATATTTCTGCAACAGGAGGTTTCACCTAGTTCCACAACGTTGGTTTTTATTACTGTTTGGATTCTTACTGCAGCAGACAACAACAACGTAAAATAAAAAGATTTCTTCCCCTTAAATCATTTATATGCTCTACTAAAAATAATCATGACATTAGTTGTTGATATCAAATGTCACAATTATCTGGAAAGTTGTCTTTTTTTATTATCATTGTACTATGTTTAAAGCAAGGATTTTTATTTTTATTTTTTTTAATTTTTGTATCTTTCAGTAACATCATCAGAACACCTGAATAGCAGTTACAGCAACTGGGAAAAAAGGTTAATCTAAAACACCACATTTTCCAACAAGATTAAGATTGTTTTGCCATAGAACTGTTCAAGTAAGATGTAACAACATCAGAAGAGCTCCCTTTTCAGGAATTAATTGGTTGCTTCTCTGCATTGGAAACTAACATGCTTAAGACACCGAAAATCAAATGCAATTCTACATTTGCAGTTTGGTTGAATGACATATGTAAGCAGCTATTTATTAACAGGCCTGCTCCTTTCAGCACCATTCAAATGGAAGGTAATTATCTCCATAAATTATGACTTTCAACCATGTTCTTTGCAACGACATTTGTATTAATTACACACTACTAATTTTCAACATGTGAACGACAATGAGAACCCTCCTCTAGTGTCAAATTTAAACCAATTTCTTTGAATTTTACGTGGGCCTGCAGGATTAGAAAAAAGTTATTCTAAATGTCCTTACAGATTACCACTGTCTTTTCATGAATTCCTTTCTTTCATTTAATTCCATTAGGCTATCCACACTTCATACCAAGATATCTCAGCAAATTAACAGTGTTGCATCTCTATCACCCAGGTAGGTAGCTTCCTTGGGTTAGAAGACTTCATTGTCACTGGTTAGGGGATCACTTTAAGTTCCAACCCAGGATTACTGTACACAGCTGTCCAAATAAGACTCAACAACAACAATGCAGTGAATCCCCTGGCAAAACAGTTTAGTAAGACTAAGAGTTAGTGTATATTTTCCTCTTTGAGTTGTTTCTGGTCCTCATCTAACACATGCTATCAGGAAAAATGGACATCCGCAAATTCAAGAAACAGGATCTTTCTGATCAGATTTGCAACAGAAAAGCATCAAGAACAAAACATTCCAACTTCAGATAATGTATTTATACTGCTGAGAAGAGAGCATTTAAAAAAAAAAATCTCAATTCTCTGCAGTTAAGTCAGAAGTTGAACACCAACTTTGGTACTATTTTTTAATTCATCACTTAAATACAGAGTTCTGGCAGGGAAAAAAAAAACAACCCTGTCTTCTAGTAACTGAAAGCTATGATTATATATATAGGAATATAATTAGTGGAGAAACCACTAAATTGTATCAACTAACAATCACATCTTTAGACCCACAAAGCATAACTGAGAAAAAAAAAAACACTGTAACTTAGATGTTAGAAGATGAACAAACCTTTGTTTACAAATCACTAATTATATTTGTAGGCTGTAATAAGTTCCAGGCACACAATATTGGAAGAGAAAATAAAACCTAAAGGCAAATGTCGCTATCATATAAATTGCAAACTTAAACTTTGTATTCATATAAAAGATGTTATACTTCCAAAGTTGCCTAAACACAGCTGGGCCACAATGTTAAATCTAACTGAAAGCAGGATCAAAAATTGATGAAAGAAGAAAATATGGAAAAAACAACAAATACCTGCCACAATGATGCTACGGAAGAACATGAAATGTTAAAAACAAACAAACAACAAAAGGCCAACAACTAAGTACAAATTTTAAGAAAATGTAATAATAATATGTAACAAATAATTCTTCCAATCTTGGAAGAGTATTCCAGTGACTACATATTAAATAAACTCTAACACTCAACTTAATAGATAAAACTCAATACTGCTAAATTATTTGCCACTCACTTATTTGTACTGGATTACTATACTGAGTAGGATAAAGGAAGAGGCTGCTACTTGAATGCAAAACCATTATATTATCATTTCATACCATACAATCTCTGTCTTTGCTAATCTAACTGAAACTAGAAAGTAATGAAGCAGACATGGTGAGGAGAAGAGTAATTCGTTGAAACTACTCTTAAGGAGCAGCTGATGGCAAAACCTCGCTGAAAGATCCTAGCAGAGTCAAACTTCCATAGCATTGGAGTGATTATCATGTATATTATCCTAAGGTTACAGAAACCAGATATCTCATCAGGCTGGACAACATACCAACAACGAACAACAACTGCCATACAAATATTTCACCAGATCAGTAAGACAATTTCATGGATGGATTCTGATATTCGTAGTTAGAACGCATTTATGAGGTGATGAGCAATTCTGATGAAACAACGCCAGTGATATGAGTCATCTCTGACAGTATTACCCAAACTTAAAAGCAAGTTCAGGTTTTGCATAATACTTAGAATAAAGATATAACTGAATTATAAAATTAAAAACAAAACAAAACAAAACAAAAAACAAACAAGGAATAACATGAAAGAAATATGTTATCTCAATTTTTATCTATCAAATGAAAAAGCAAACAAATGAATAAACCAAACCACCTACGGACAAGTTTAAGACTTTGTAAAATATCAGAAACAAAGAAAACCATGAGTGCAGCTCAACTGCCTTCAGCATATTGATAGCAAAATGTCTACTAAGTTGAAACTAACAGAACACTCCAAGACGTATCATTATAGAAGAGAAAAAGAGTTCAAGTATATTTGAAAATTGAGAGATAGAAAAGAAAAAATACAGTACGTACAGTAATACAAGCAAACATTACACAGAAAAATTTCTAGAGATTTCAATGAAGTTTTACACACAAAGGAAAATTATAAGCTTCCTACGTAAAGCAGAACATCTCTTTGACTCACTTCTACATTTATTCCCATGTTTCTCAAGTTCACACAGATTGTTTATTACAATGATGCTTCAAGGCCAATACCAATACATGCAGAGACCCCATATTAAGTGTTTATACCTTCAGAATTTTACAGATTGGAATGTGATAGGTTAGAGCACTACTCCTAGCCAATTTTTTTTTCTTTCTAGTTTCTATCTTTTTGCAACATTTTGTTAATTTAAGGATACTAACAAATGCAAACTAACAGTACATACATTTGGGATTTTTGTTGAACTTACGTATCTTTGTGATCCATCATATTCACATCTCTCAATTTTTCCCAAGCTGCCATCTGAAAAGTAAAGTTTCTCCGCCCTATGATCAATGGTAAGTCCATTGGGTGTCAAAATATCCACACTAATGATAACCTGCGCATTTTTGCCTGACAGGGTAGATCTCATTATGCTTGGGAGCTGCTCATTCCAGTTAGTCCAAAACATTAAGCTGTATTAAAATCAAAATAAATAAAAGAATAAGACATTTTATAATTTAATTCTCTTCGTGAAATGAGCAACAACAACAACAAAGTCTTCATAGACAATTATGAGTAGCATCTCTAAGTAAATGTGATAATCGATGAATAAGAAAATATCATATCCAGTGTTCTTCAAATTATAGTGGTTTCACAGGCTCATTAACTTGTGTAAAAGTACTGATTTTTCTATTCATGAGTCTGCTTACTTCTGACCATCTCTCTATGCTTATGTACCATGAGACAATTTTAACCTGTGAAACAATGTGATCTTATTTCTCCTCATGTGTATATTGCTAATTTCTAATAGAAGAATTTGCCCATTTACATTAGCTGACTTATCTCAAAATGTAACATTCCATGAAATGTGATCAACATTTGATCTTAAACATAAACACACAGAATGCTATCGCTTAATTCTGCAATTGCTAATAAAAAAAAACAACTTATAATAAAGTTTCTAATCTAAAACAAGAAACTCATTTAACCTTCATAGGGTTCAGTTGTATTAGCTGACTGTGAAACAAAGAAGTGAAAAAGTGTTGCTGTGTTCATGATATTAGCTAAAAATCAAAATGTGGTAAGAAAGATATAATACATACTTTTGACATTCATCTAGAGCTAGTACGTGTGGATGATCATCTTCAGACATTGTGATTACTGCTTCCCGGTTGAAAGCTCCTCGACGTCTCTGGTCAACGGTGTGTCTTGTGATTGAAGATGTGGTTGAACTGGTCCAATATAGAGTGTCCCAAGCTCTGTGATAAGCAAGCCCCTCCACTGACCCAACATCTGGAAGACATGGTTATATGTAAATAGGAAATAAAACTCCTCCTAAAAAGTTGTGCTTTTTTTTTTTTTTTTTTTTTTTTTTCTCTCCTGTGGAAGTCAATCTTGCAAAAATCACAGTTAAAATATTTCAGCCTATTACTCCATCAGTTCTTCAATACGTCCACCTGTTTGTTTTTTTTTTTCCTGGAACCAAAGTTTCATTATTTTTCATATGCTTAAACAATTGAGAAAATCAACTAATGCAAACAATAAAACATGGAAAGCAAATCAATACTAACAGACTTATTTACTGTACTTATCAACTATAATGTACATTGAAATAATATTTTCACAGCAGTATCTCTTATAATGTAAACACACTAGCAAAAATATCCTGGCAGTAAATTAGTCACAACTTTTGTTTGGGCACTTTTTTTTTTTTTTTTATTAATTATACTATTGAACTTTATCTTTGTATCCGTTTTGTAACACAGATATGCACTTCATTAACAAGGATCAAAGTGTCCTTCCATGACAGTCACTTATATAACACTTGGAACATACTGAAGAATGAACCTCTGAATGTTGCAGCATCAATATGCTGTTTTAATACACCACAATACAATATTTTTCCTCTGTAAAAAATGTGATTTAGAAACAAAAGCAAACATTACTAAGCAGCTAAAACATATATTTAACATCCAAAATAGATAAATTGCATCTGATTGTAGTGTATAAAAATGACAGATTGCAAGAAACAGTAATTAATTCCTACCATTATTTTTGAATTATTGCAGAACTGCACACTGATTACTTCACTTAATATTTTATTAGGAAGAAGTAATTTTAGACCCGAAGGTTTATACAGCTATTAATGAATTATAGAAGACAAAATCTAAAAATATAATGTGGATTACATTATGATGATTATTACAATTTCCTCTTGACTTGCTGGAAGATGTAATGTTTTACTATGCTTTTCATACCCACAGAACAGGAAGTCCACAAATAATTCTTATTAAGCTGAAAGTGCCAACATTAAATTAAAGCCACAAAGTAAGCAATTAATCAGTTGTTCAGTTGTTTTTTTTTTCTCTATTTCTTTTTCTAAAGCATTTGGGGAATTTCTGACTACATTTTCATGACGTGTCTATAAAAAAGTTACAGCAAATTTTTTTTCAGAAAAAATAGAAGAAATCGATGACACTTGTTAAAGGGAGATGAATATACATAGAAAGATTATTCCTGAAGAAGATGAATCAATGAGTAAAGATACATTCATCTCACTTCATAGTAACTCAAGAAGGAGAATAAATTTAAGAGTAGGACTGAAAGCAATCTGAAAACTACAAATAACTGCACAAGTTACCCTTTAGATAAGAATTTTGGCTTTAGAAAAGATTAATGGGTTAGAAGCATTCCTACTTTAAGTACAGTATTTAACAGTCTTACCAATTTATTTTCAATTTTAAGAATTAAAAGTATACTGAGATATGGAAGTGATAAATATTAACACAGGACTATTAATACAATTCTAATCCAGTAAATTAATTTCCATTAAAAATACGCTGAATACTACTAATTTATTGCTACTTAAAATTTTCTAAGCTAAAAAGATGACAAAGTAGATTGGCACTTTGACCAATTTTGCATATTACTCAGACTGCTTTTACATTTCGTATTGTAAATATTGAGTGTTTCCTGACCTTAATAATGGAAGATTTCAGGAAAATGAAACCAAACCTTTAACTTGTGGATAAAAACCTGAGCCATTTGAAAGCAAAGATTTAACTAGGATTTGATGCAAATCATAGCTTTCACATGAAAAGCAAGTATAGGGGGAAAAAAAAACAATCAAACATGCTTTCCTCATGCAACGTTTTGAATTTCTCTCAATTTCAGCTTTGTTACTTGTCTGAATCTGTCATGAATTTTCAAAGCAATATGGTTTGTATACCATACAGTAAAACTATTCCGCACTAGACAAAGAATAATGATGTTGCTTCTGCCACAACTAGAATGATTAGTGCGTACTTGAAATGTTAGTTGTGCTTAAACCCTTACTCTACAGAAACCAGGTTCCCATACAATCACTCACATTATGAAACTGGACCAATGCATCATACTGAAACTCCAAACTAACGTCTGCAGTATATTAATAAGCATTGTCCTTTATTTGTCAACAAACTTTTTTTCAGTTCTATCATGTTTCTCAATTATGGAATTAAAAAATCCCAACACAGAAGAGAATCATTTCCTAGTTTTAACAAGTGTGATTCTGTAGGTAGGGTGATTTTAAATTCAATGACAAAGTCCAGAGAGTAAGCACTAAAGTGAACCAAAACTTAGATATTTCATAGAATGGAAGATACTTTGTTCTTATTAGCATTAGTTTGATCTGGATGAATTATGAACAGTACTTGCAGGCAAATTTTCACTGTATTTAATAGTCAATACCTAAAGTGTTTTTTTTTTTTTTTTTTATAATTTATTTTTATGTTATTTCTTGACTAAAATATACATTTTTTTTTGAAGATGTTAGTCATGAAACTCAAAAATTCATATAAGCCATGTATCAATACAGGACAAAGAGCCCTAAAAATGCTCCATCTGCAGGTGGCTGTCACCAAAACGAAAACCTTCTATCAACTTCATATTGCCAAGAAAAGGACACTGGAGAAGACTCTCAAGCAACTGCACTCTAGTGTCATGGCATTACCATTTTGCACCAAAATTATTTTTTTATTTGTTTCTTACTCCATAAGGGATATTTTATAGAGCATAAAGGATTTTTTTTTTTTTTCTAGTTACAGTAAATTTATCATTAGATAGTATGTTACTTTTAAACACATGCAAAATATACTGTCATCTTATTTTATGCTACAATTGGAGGATTCCTAATCTACTGACAGGATGAAAATTAGTGATTTGTTTGTTCTCAGCCTCACATTTTCACAGCATCATACAATATTCTGAATTAGTAAAGCATAAAGAAACTGGAAATGAAAAGAAACACATTTGTTACACTGACATATTGAATTAAAACAGTGAGGACATTAGATGCCTACAGCACTGATTAAATTTATTCTAGACATGAAGCAACAGTTTATGATTTTCACATGAATAACATACTTAAATGAAAGGAACATTAATACAATACGATATTAATATACAAATACCCACATTATTCACCTGTCACTGACATTCTGAATTAAATCAGTAATGGGGTGTATAACTGATTAAATATCTACACAAGAGAACGTAACAGCTTATGATTTACAAAGGCAATGGTAGAGTGATCACATCATTATGTTGCCAAATGCTATCTATCACTTTTACTGAACTTAACGAAGATGGATTGCATACCACAGATGAGATGCGGCCTATAAATATTGTCACGCTGATCTTCATCTGACTTTCTCAGGGAACAGACAAGCAACAAATCAATAACTGAAGAACTCAGATTAGATCTCCCTCATTACTGCAAGTACAAAATAAATACTTCAGGGTGTAAAATTTAAATTATCTAACAGTTCTTCCCATCGACTTTTGATAATGTATATACAATTTCACAGTCTCTTGGATTTTGATCTCTCTTCTCCACTTAGAATTCCCTAGATTTCTCAGTGAAAAGTTTCCCAATTTTTAATTTATGAATTCAACTACCTTCTCCATTTAATTTTATATTCTTACACACCTCTTCCCTTTGACTCATGACTTTGTTGAGTTCCTCATGACAATTAAAACCGTTGTTTACGTATAATTAAAAATCTATGTATCAGTTCAATATTCACATAACATTTTTTAGTTTTTTTGCTGAATATTTATCAAGTAAATTTCTTTTAGGTTTTATAACATTGATTTAGTCTTCATCTGTGAAGATACATAAAATATTGTACATAGTTACTCCATTTGTGAAATAAGTGCAGTGTGAATGACAGGCAGGTGCCTATGTAGTGAGATGTTTACAGTCTACCATCAAACATATGTAGGTCTACAGAAAATTCTTGATGAGACTACTCAAGCTAGAAATCATTCCAATTAAGCATGAAAAAGGGTACACAGAGTTGCTGATTTTAATCATACTTACGTGATTAAATCGTCCAAAGGAAAAGAACACAACAGATTTCTATCATATCTATATCAACTAACTAAACAACGGGTAAGTATAGGATAGATGGATATTTCTGTATAAGCAAGGGCATTGGATACTGATTATCATTGGAACAAGGGTGGTAAACCTTAGTTTGGAGCTGGGGAAGGTATGTGAAGCTGGGTGTTAAAAGCTGATCACCCATTAACACACGGTGATAACTAGCATTCTCACAAACATGGGATTCAATGACCTATGGAGTGCAGATAACAAACAGGATAGAGAAATCAGAAGCAAACACTGAAAGAATCAGTCAGCAAATTATACAGTGTTCATGGAACATTCCATTCATTTTCAGATTCCTCCTGGAGACTAAGACATAAAATATTTACTATTACAAACATTTTCAGTTACCCAAGCAGAGCTCTGTAAAACTTTCAGGTCAAGAAATAGGTGATTCATAACAGATTTTCACATTTCAGATTATTTAATTATGAGCACTGTAACGTTTCCTACATTTCACTATGAAATTTAGCACCTGAATCAAATAGATGAGCTCAGAAACTCACAAAAAAAACCACTAAGATTCTGGTCATTTTTACCTGAATGTGTACAGAACATGCAATCAATTCTTTTAAATTCAAGAAATATTGATTTTGGGAACAGTATGTTTGTTTCAGAACTTTGTTTACATACATTGAGTTTCCCTTCTGCTCTCAGTTAACAGCACATACAAAAATATCTGCATAACAGAGAAACAGAGAAGTCAAGTTGTCAAGTCATACAGAGTATGGTCATAATTTCATGTGATAAACAGCATTTAAAAATCAAGTTAGGTGATTGTTATTAAGAATAAAAATGAATTATTAAACGAATTCTTACATTCTTGTGTAAACTATAACATGGCTTTGCATTAAAGCAGCCACAGCTGCTGTTGCAAAAATTCGCATGTGTAAAAGTTTACATCAGTAAAAATTTAAGGGCAATGTGGAAAGCTAAAGTAGTGACAAACTGTTTCAATTCTTGGTGAATCATCTCAGAATTAACAGGCAAACAGCACCTTTCCTGAACACAGAACTTGGGAATGCTAGTGACATTCTGAACTGAGAGATCAGCATACATCAGTTCCCATTATGAATACATTTCAGTTTCATATCATGAAATTTAGAAAATATACACTTCTGGAATAACTGTTATGTATAAAGTTTGAAACTTTATCCCTCTATAGCAAATTATTTACTGCACACATTGTAAATTCTCTCCATTAATCACAGTATGCAGCCAGATACAGAAACAAAATGTGATAAACCACACATTTTGGTTTCTGCAAACAAAGCAGCGGTTATAATAATAGTTTTAGATTTTACTACTTAAGTGTCTCAGGCATTACAATAGCCTCTCACTTTTCCTCCATTAAAAATTCAAAGTTATTGGGATTGTATCATACACAGTTAGAATGAATGCAATTCATTTACAAAATGAAAAGCAACAGTATTAAAGTATTTATTTTTAACAGATTAAAGATTTCTGTCTCAGCAAAGAAAGTTAAACAACTAAAAGGGCCTCATACAATGTGCCAAATTTAAAGCTTTGTAAGAGAAATGTGAATATAAATGCCTTTTTGACAGTTAAATTGGACCCATTTAGTTAGAAAGAATAGTAACGAACACTGGAGCACCTCTAAAAGATTCAGCCTGCAAAAAGCCTTACTATACATCACAGGATCTGACACTATGTTAGCAGTGAATAAATTTTTGCCTTCTTTAGTCACTAGTGTCTGAAGTTCAAAACAGAAGCAGCATTTTTTCGACATAACACTTTCCTTTATACTGAGAAGTATGTTACGCCAGCAACATGTCTTGGTGTCATTGTTTACACAGTGAGAAAAGAAACGGCTTGTACTGGAAGCACATCATCTTAGTACTGTTTTCTCTGATTTACTTTATTTTGCTTTTCCTCCCCTTTTCCTTCTCTATTCTTCAATTACAAATTTCTTCACTTAGTTTATTTCTACTATTGCACCTGTACATTAAATCTACTTCAATGCTACGCTCTTTTACAGACACATGGCAAATTTTGGAATTATCCCAAAGCTCTCCATAAGACAAAAAAGGGGACTGCATTCAGTAGTGGGAAATGTAAAGGCAGGGGTTCAATTGATATTCATGGTCCAACTAATTATTAGCTCCATCGAAACCACAAAGAATCTACCACCTTATGAATAGTATACCATCTTCCTTTACACCTTTCTTGGGGTCAAACTGAAACCTCCAATTCCAGGCAGAAAAAGATTCTCTTCAAAGCATCAACTCATTAAAAAGAAAATTAACATCACTTTCTTAGTTGAAAAAATAAATAATAGCCAATGGAAGACATGGTATGAGGAGTAAGCATGTAATATTAAAAATCCTCTATATCAAATACGTCTTTGTTTCCATTGAGGCTTTTTTATTTTCAAACCATGCTAAAATTATTTTTTTATATCTATTTAGATCCATAAAACTGGAAGTCCTTCATATGCACCCTGATAAAAATATATGAAGTATCTTCCTGTCTGAATAACATAGAAAAGCTCATAAATTTGAAATGACAGTATTGTTCAGTCTACAAATGTTTAACAAGAAAGAAAATTAGTATAGAATCTCTCTGAGCTTATTTAAGAATAAACTCTATTGTTTGAAATGAGATAACCTGCAGCAACTTAAACAAATCAGATTTTCATACACCTCCTTATGTAACCCTGTGCCTTTAACTTTGTGACTTCTTCTTTTCTGTTCTTTCTGTATAATGTTCCATTACTTCATTTTAACCTATAAAGTATGTATCAGGATGAATTTTCCAATTGCAATGCCTTTGACCATGTTTTGTTTCATACAGGACTACCATTAATACCCGGAGCTACGTGAATAAATACAGTATGCTTTAAAAGGCTCCTGAAGATTTTACAGCACAACAGCACATCAAAACCAGACAAAAATATAGCTAGCTTCACTCAAAAGTAAGAAGCAGATGAATTATAACCTAACTGTAAGAGTAATACTCGCGATTAAAAAGTGGAAGATTAAGAAGAAATTAATGAGTGAGACCATAAAGTACATACCACTCATTTCTCCATAGTCTGATACCTCCAAAGTGCCTACTTAAAGCAAAAACATACTCTCAAATACAAGATTTCACATTCTTTTTTGAAAGAAAACACCAAAATCAAATCAGATTATTTAGACAGTAGCCATGTCACAACATAGAACAGACTACAGTGGCAACTTCAAAATCATGTCCACTGACTGGATTAAACTCTGCATGACGCTACAATAAAAAAACACAAGCAATATTCAATGGTTAGAAAAATCATTATCCAAAAGAATTTGGCAGAAATCACAGACAGTAAAAGGTGAATTTTTACAAATCGGCGGTCAAGAAAGTTCAACTCCATCCACTTACTTACAGAAAGTCCCTACTGACTGACTGACCTAAGGAAATAAAATTCAAAGCACTTATTCTAAAACCCTATGCTGTACAGAAATAAAGATGTTAAGGTAGGATGTACTGTGAACATGCTACACTGTTGCTTGCTTTTGATTTTTTTTTTTTTTTTTTTTCCTGTCACTGCTCCTTCCTGCTGAAGACTGAACTCTACCAGGTTCTGGGTTATTGGTGAGTCTCGAATCTGTTTTTAGTGAACTGGAACAAGCTGTTTATATGCTGTAAATTTACTTTCCCTGGGCCAAAAATGTGTTAGCTAATGCGTTGTTTATGAGTTGCAAATCTGTTCAGTGAGGTGAAAATTTGTCAGATAATGGGTTGTTTATGAATTCTAAATCAATATTCAGTGAGTTGGAACTATGTAAGATAATAGCTTGCGTATGGGTTGTAAATCTGTTTTCAGTGAACTGGAAACATGTTAGATAATAGGTTGTTTCTGGGCAGTAAATTTATTCTCAGTGAGCTAAAAACATATTAGATAATATGTTGCTCGTGAGTTGTAAATCTGTTTTTAGTGAACTGGAAACCTGTTTAATAAAGGGCTCTTTATATATCTTAACTCTGTTTTTAGTGTGCAGAAAAAAAATTAATAACGTCTTGGATTTGAATGACATATCTGATTTCAGTGAGGTAGAAACACATCAGCTAATGGATTCTTTATGACTAGAAGATATACAATCACTGAACTAAAAATCTGGGACAATAATACCTTGCAAATAACAGATTCTATTTTCACTATTTGACTTGAATACTGAGTAAGATTTTGTCTGATTTGTAGATCTCGGTTTAATGAGGTAGAAAGGAGTCGTATATGTCTAAGAATCACACCAGGTAATTCTCATGTGGTTTTGTATACCTTTCCAATAACGGGAAACTTGCTAAAAATATCTACTAGTCATTTAGGAAGAAAAAAAGGTAGCAAAACAGAAGTCAAATACGTTATTTTAAAACAAAACATAGTTACTGAAATCTGTCAGCTGGATTCCATTCAATAATTTCTTTCTAATCATATGTAGCCAACATGGAAATCAGAAAATGTTGTGTCCCAAAGCAAATAGAATGTCTGACGCCAAGGAGTCTTAGCATTGTCTTTTTTCCTCTTTAGGTATCACTGTTAGTCAAATACTACTACGGTATCAAAGAACTCAACAACCTGTTTCTGTTTACAGGGATAGGAAGTCCCTGATTGCGGAAAGAAAGGAGAAGTGATCAAAGAACATCAGTTTAAAATCAGTGACTTGATATGAAGACGTTTTAAAACATACAAAGAAGAAAAGTAAAGTTGCATATACTGGGATGTGATAATACTTCTATTTACAAAAACAGACAAAAAAACCTGAAACACTCCTAGAAAACAAGTTTTTTTCAGAACTATGTCTTAAGCATATGCAGTACATTTTTGGAAGAGCACAAAATTTCATCTGACATTTAATTATTCAGAGCACTGAATCTGATAATGAAAAATGAAATGAGGCATATTAAGATTACAAGCAGAAACACTTCCTAACTATTTCCTAAAAGTATAATTCTCAGCTATGCTCTGTGGAATGCTTTCAGTTCTTGCACAACAGCCTACCATAAAGTAATGAGGAATAGTTTATTGTCCTTTTCAAAATCCAGTTTGTATCTGCACTGCTGCTTCATCACTTCTTTCTGTCTGTTTTAAATTTAGAATTCTCCAATCGTTTGCCATGTAGTAATTTTCATCATATCTTGAAACAAGTTAAGATAGTGCTGTATTATCCCCGCACAGGTGAGTGCTTGTCTCATGTACAGCTAATCTCAGCTCTGAATCCCTAGGTCTTAATTCTTTCCTAAATGTAACGAATACATCTTAACAGTATTGTTTAGTTTCTCTCTTTTGTATCTCAATATGGATATCATTAACTCCTCTGAAATATACGCACATGAAATTAAAATAAGATTAAAAAAAATAAAGGTGATGCATCATATTTGAAAAATGCTTTCCCACTCATTAATATCAGCAGTTTCCATTACCAGGAATACCTTTCCAGAACCACGGGACAGGCATGCATAACAATAACAATCATCCAGTGTAAGTTGTAGAACAGTAGTTCACCAGTTTTCAGCTATTTGCTTCTTTCTTTTCTAAAAATATTTCTGTTAACACATGGTAGCATTCTACACCAAATACACTTCCATGTTTTCCTGTTACTCTTTGGTCCTGTGAATGTTTCCCCCAAATACCTAAATGCAGCAATGCAACTTTTATGACATCAGAAATTGAGATGATAATTATCACACAGGAAGGAAAAAAAATGATATAACACTTCAAACATTCTGGAAAAGGGTATCAAAACAATCGAAGAAGAGAAGAAACAGTAAATGTATGCTTACAGATGAATGAGATTGTCTATTTTAGAAAAATTACGTCCAAGCAGAAATGCAAGGTGGCGTAAGATTCTACAATTTATATTTTTATTGGACTGATTTTTAGATGTTTATTCTTACGCTTTATTTCTCATACAGCCTCAAATGCCTCAATTTCAAGTTTTACCAAGGTAAATTTAAGCTCATATTGCACTGATGTTAAACTAGACTTAGTGATGATATTGATGTTGATTCCAGGAGGAGGTAACGGCTTCAAGTATTTAGAGGCAAAAAAAAAGAAGTCAAGTTTCAGAGAACTCTCCCTATTACTGTGGTGGTTGAAGGCATGGTGAACATCTGAAGTTACTCAGTAAGCCTCTCCATAGAAAGAATAATTTTATAGATTAGAGTTTGGCTTTTCCTATCACTGGACAGAAGTCACTTTTCTTGAGCTGACTACAAGAATGGTGTCAGCTGGACACATTGAGGTATAAATGGTAATAATTATGGTGCATGCTTATATACAGTAAAGCTTTAATTATAGTTTTTCCCTATCAAGTCAACATTTTAATGGCTTCACAACTATGAAGTCAACCTTATTTTTAAAAAACTTTTAATTTAATAAGGGTTATTGAAAGAAAATATTTTGGCAAATAAAATTTTTACTTACTTTCTATTAGCACTTTTCTGCCAGCCCAGTTGTCATTAATAACTTGTATATTTCCAAAGTGCGCATCACTGAAAAATATCCGATTAGTACCTCTTCCTTTGAGACTGTAGTCAAAAGCAAGAGCGATCACATTTTTGAAGTACTCTGGATTTTCATATGGCCTTACTGGTGAATTTAAGTTGTTTTCATCTGAAAGATGTATACTTTTTAATATTGTCCTTCCTGAATATAAGAGGTAGCCTTCATGTCTTAGGCAGGTAATTCCATCTTCTGCAAGATAGCCATGTGCGCACGCACAAGCCCTTTGTGCATTTCCTCGATAAAGACAGAGTTGATGACATCCACCATTATTCTTGGCACAAACATTAGTACCTGTGTGAAAAAAGAAGACAGAAAAAAAATTGTTTTATACTATTACCTTTAGCTAATGTAAATCAAAATGTCATTTTTTAATTTCAAGAATTCTTCTCTGAAACGTTTTCGACAATACAAGTGAACCGAAGGCCAAAGCAGTAAAGAATAACTTCAACAATGAACTAAAGCCAATTTTCAAGTATACAGTGTATGAGGAAATGTAATTTATATTCTCCCAATTAACAAAATTACATACTTTATAAGAAAATAAATAGATTTTTCCTCTGTGTTCAGATAAAGACTTGGATAGAGACCATTATGAGTTGTTCCAAGTGTTTTGAAAGATTTTTTTTTTTAAAACACCTGTTACTGACAAAGACAAATTTGGATACCATTACAATACCGTAGTACTTAATTTCTATCAAAACAAAACAGGTATAAAAGCGTTCCCTTTTATTCTCGGTTTGTAATAAAATGTTTCCTGACGTTTTTGTTTTAATTTACTCTAAAACTTGACTTTAAAAACTTACTCTCTGATAAAGTATATTATTAAATAATTACTGTCACATTAGTAACTTCAGTGACATAAACTACACGCGATATTTAAAATTGCAATAATTGTCAATAATTAAGATCTATTTACCTTCCTATTTTTTGGACTACATGTGAAATACAATTATAGTTCAGATAAATTAGTTTTTGTTTCTGACAGCACTTTCCATACAACAACTCAGCTCTCATTTTTCCGTTTCTGAAAGTTTTCTAGATTTTGAAGGAGAAAAAAACCCACACACTTTAAATAGTTTCTGGTAGAAAGTCATTATCATTGTCAGGGAACATCTAGTGTCTGAAAGTACCGTTGACTGAATATCCTAACTGCTACATTTCAAGTTGAAGATACGTTTAAGTAAAAGCAATGGGTAATGAGAGTTAACATTAGCAGTCTTGAATTTTGACAAAATTATGAGAAATGTTGCACTGTAGTCATGCAAAAATATGTGAAGAATTATCTGCACATATTTTTACTCATGGTTTCTTTTAAAAACACTTCTGAAGCTTTATTAGGCTAGAAAAGTTAATATCTGTTTGGAAGGATGAGAGTTTGAGAAGAGAAAGGCAAATACATGGAAGAGATCCTAAAATTTCTGCAATCTCTCTTGTAAACTTCAGCGCTTCCACAGTTCACCATCTGTATCTGTAAAACTAGCCAGTTACAAAAACAGATTAATTAGGGGACATCCTTACGCATGTGTAGAATAGAACTAAAGAACAGGACTATCCTCAAGAGTAGCACTGCAGCAGGACTGGCTCATTAGAAAAGGTAAAACAGGTGTTTGAAAAAAAAGCATTGATCACTTGACAATCAGCACAGGTTGTTTGTGTGGGTTTTTTAATTTTCTTTTGGTCAGTTGATTTTGTTTGCTTATTTTTCTATTTGTTTTAATAGAAGGTCAGGAAACTAGCTAATTCCTTTTCCTTTTTAAAGAAATATTACCTACTTCTAGTTCAGCAAAATTAAAAGTATACATAGGTAAAATATAATAGAGTGATACAGAAAAAACATTCCAAAAGTATTTTTCACCTGTTTTTTTCCCTTTTGTCCTCCTGGCTCACTGACAGCCCCTCCCAAAGACATTAACCATTTGTACCCTAGTAAAATTTGAAAAATGTATTAAAAACTCATTCAGTTACGTTTTTCGAACTAACATCAAAATTTTTTTTAGCCTCAGTAACCATTTCTCCCATTCCTAGTGCAACCAAATCTGTCAAGCCATCAATAAAAATCATTACATATTTTTATTCAATTGCTCCATTTTCTTAATTCAACACAGAGGGCCCTTCCAAGCAAGGAGACATTAACTATTTCTAGCCTTGTTAAAAGCTACAACATCCATTTTTTTCTGTGGACATTTACTATCCACAAAATATGTCTACAAAACTGTGAAAATACTTGCAGAACTCCTTAGCAAAATACAATTATGTTCATTCTTCTCAAAACTATTCAAATTCGAGAAAAAAATGGATTTTTTCTTTTTACTGATTTTTAAATAGATCTTTCAAAATGCAGATTTATTTTACATTTTAGGTTTGATGCAGTTATTTAGGAAAGATGTATATAAAAATTTGATCATCAGATATGTGATGCTGTGATTAAAACAAGCTTTGAGTATTACCAACACTAGAATTATATTCCTATCGCAAATATCTTCTTTAAAAATAACTTTTTCAAGTACCACTTTCCTTCTCAGTGTTTTTGAACACGTATTTTAAATTTCATCTGGTAGCAGCTCTAAGGAAATACTCATCATTTTTGATAGATTTTAATGACATTAGCTTACGGAAACAAACATATTTTGCATACAAAGGTGATAAAATTTGTTGCTGTTTTCTCACAAATGTCTTTGCTTTTCAAAGCCTCTACAGAATTTAAATTTTAGGAGAAAAAAATAGATAAAAGAAAGATCCTACTTAATGGGAGATAAAATTCATCCGTTTCTGCCATACTCTCAGTATATGAAATTGTCTATTCAATTGCAAAGCGAATTAAATATAAATGATATCTAACTATTTACAACTATTCCCACACAAAAAAGCTGGACTCAAGACCAAGGAATCCCAGGAAATAAATATTTGAGAGACTGAGATTTTCTAGCTGTGAAAAAAAAAAACTGCTTTCCAAAAGAAATCTGAGGCAGCCTGAGACTGCTGTTCTCTAAAGCACAGTTCAAAGTCCACCTCATTCCTGAGACTTGGGTGCTTTCAGGAAAAAAAAAACAAAAAAGGAATGATAGGAAGTATTTTGATTTCAGACTTTCTCCTTTAAATGCTCTCAAGGTTTTACAAGAAACTTTTCTATGTATTTTCATAGTAAATAAATCTTAGCTAAAAAAAATATTCTAAGAAAAAAATGGAGATATAATAAAATTTGTTGCCATAAATCAGTGAGTATTTAACTTTTTATAAGTTTTAATATACATAAAAAGTACCACCAGTCGATATTGAAACAATATTATCCTTAAGAACAGCCAACCTTTCTCTCGTGCTCTATTAAAGACTTTCACTTCCTTCAGGTTTATTCCAAGGCCAGTCCTCATGGTCACAGCATCCGTGGCCTCATTCTTGTGGCCTCTTCTAATAGAGCCATTTGCATGTGCTCTGCCAAAAAAGTTGAAGATGTCTGATCAACAATCCTCAACTACTTCACACCAAACAAATGACTGAAGGGCAGCGGAGAGTTCATCTAACAGAAGGTCAAAAACCTGCTCTCATCTATGATACTGATATGCTTTAGGTTTCAGTATCAAAAATACCCTTTCTTTCAAACTGCATAGCTTTCTGCGATCCATTCTGTGACCTTGCTAAGGAATGGCTAATCCTACAAAGGTGAAGCACCTAGCACAGAAATAACATTTTGAGACTCAAATGCTTATGAAAAATAAATTACCTGTCAGACCAGTAGATGTAAGCTCCGAACACCGCAACTGAAAACATATCCACATTGCTCCCTGACAGCACAATCTCCCGATTCCCTCCACTCTCAAGGTCAATTCTTTCTATCTTGTCGGTACGAGCATCACACCAATATAATTTATTTTCCTAAAGATTAATTTTAAAGGAAACATCAAAAATCTTGTCCAAGTATTTCATTAAGAGTTACTAAGATTGCTGTGAAGTGGAAGACATTGACTTTAATGAAATATAATGTACACCAAATATTTCAAATTATAATCAAAAACAAAGAAACTAACCTCGTAGTCAATGGAAATCCCATTAGGCCACACAATCCCCAGGCTCACAAGAACAACCTTCTCAGATCCATCTAAATACGCCTTTCCTATGCAAGGAATCTGTCCCCACTCTGTCCAAAATAAATACCTGAAAAGTTACACAAATTACCTATTAAAATTTAACACAAAAACAAAGAGATGAAAATGTACAATACTGTCTTTCAATTGAAAACAAAATGAATGCATCATCACTGTCAAATAGATACTTCATGCTTATACACCTTTGAATAACCTTTATGGGATAAATCTACTGGTTTGATAAACTACTTAAGCAATTTTTTTTTTTTTTTTTTTTTTTTTTTTGAGTTGTTACATATGAAGTAACTCTTAAAATCATAATTTATCAGTCAATATGCAATGGTATGCTTAAAGAATATGGTTTGGTGCTTGGTAAAGTAAAACCAAAATAGAAATTACTGGAACAAAATCATGCATCTAACCAACATTGAGATAAAACATGAGATGTATGTCTAAATAAAATTAAATAAGAAAGCATTTAGGGAAATGGTAGGGGAAAGTTGTTTTGCTAGCCTCCCTAATGATCATGGGAAAACCTTTTCACCTTACTTATCTCTGTATGCATTGCTGTACACTTACTGGCACAGACACATCACTGATTCAAGGTGAGACGCTACGATAAATTTCTGCTTTGACCTCCTACTTTTCCATTGCTTTAGACATAGCAGGAGGAGGCTAATGAACCTGCAGACAGCACTTACTTCACTGAGATTTCTAACAGCACTTTTTTATGTAACTGAACTTGTATTCAGAGATCTGGTCAGAGATTAATATCCTTAACACAGGATATCAACTAATTATTTACTACTGAAAGGCAAGCATTTGATATTCAACTATGCAGTATTCTCTCAGCCTAGTTAGTTAAACAAACCAAGCAACCAACATTAAAAAAACATAACTATCAGATTTTTAAAAAAATCTAGAAGCCTCCAAAGAAAATTCTGAAAAGGTAATACACATTACTTAAGACATTACTGGAGCATTGATGTTTAGAAATATATTGATATATTAACATCAGTAAATCATTAAATAGCATAGAAAAAATTTGATCTTCCCAAATGTTCTTAGAAGCTCTAAAATACTTCCACCTTTGCAGTGTTATGCTACCTAGCTATTTGGTATTTATATTGCAATACCAGAATAATGACAACAACTTTTCTAGGAACTATCCCACATATAAGCCAAGTAGCTGACACATAGATGCAAATGACAAAATTTTGATGTGGTCATAGAATTAACTTAAAAAAAATATATCTGTGAAGAAAATAAAATAGGAGTTTAAAATTCAACAATGCAAACACAACTGAAGTTTCCCGAATGTCTTCAATGGAGGAAGATTCAAAGTCTAGGAAATATTTCAGAATGACCTTTGCTCTGTATTTCAAGCACAGTTTTGAGCTCTCTCAGAAAAGTTATTTAATTGTAGAAGAAAAATGGAAACCAAGTGCATTTTAAATGAATAAGTACTCCTGATGAGGGAGAAGGACACTCCTTTATAGAACTACACATTCTTAACTTTAAATAATGCTACCAACCAGCTGAATGCTGGCTGCTTCATATCTCGGTATAATGGGCAGATTCAATGAGATCAAATAACTACTATTTTCCACTCTGTTCTTAAAGCTGTCAACTCAAGCTTCAAGAGAAATGAAAAATGTGAAGACAGGGCAAGGAGAGGGCAGGAAGGGAGGTACACTTTTGAAAGTTTTGCCTGACAAAAGGAAAGAGATGACAATAATGCAGAGGATAAGCAGGTCTTTATCTTCCTCTATAAAGATATACATTTACTTCACTACAAAAACATTGCTATCCTAGTTGCATGATTTTACTTTGATTGGAGTCATCTGAATAGAGCACTTTGTGGCACAGTATTAAAGAGAGTCCAAGCTTCTGTGTTTTCACAGAACTTATCTAAGTATATTATGTACATGCTGAGGAAAACTATACCGTAAATGAAATAGTGTTTTGAAGAATCTTGGTGTACTCTTCTGGTCTAAAGATTTTATTAGACTCTTATGCAATACTCTGCGAAGGTTTGTTGTTTTTTTTCTTCCTTGTTCGTTCTTAACATAAGAACATGTTGAGCACAAAGTAAAAAACAAAAAAAAAAAAAAAATCCAGATCCTGACAAACAACGTAAATTCTGAACTGTGAAAAGATATGACCAAGATACTCGTGGTGCCACATGAACCCAGCCATAATGATTTGTTACACAAGCAACTGCATTACGCAGAAAATAAAATCTACTTTTACTTTCACCTTCACTTTTAAATGCATTTCCAATCTGCAAAACACACAGTTCACTAAAACTATGTTCTCATAAAAGAAATTGGGGCAAGTTGCAGACAATATTTTACATCAATTCTTGTTAAGAAGTCAGAATTCTTCATCACTTCACTAGAGATGCAGACTTCTCCAGCTAATACGGAAACTGCATTCCTGAACATACTGTCATACTCATTTAATTGAGACTGGGGAAAATGAGTGACACAGCTTTGTCTATTGGTTTGGGAAGAGGTAGATTTTCAAATGCTTCTTTAAAACTTTGATGCACACCATGCAGTTTACGTTTTAGGAAGGCAACTGTAGCAGTTAAATCTTCTGAGCTGTAAATCAACTCAAAGTATATTTCATATTCCAGTGGGAAAAAAAAAAAAAAGATGGAAATCCTTTGCAGAATTTACTGTTTCTGTGTTACTTGTAGCTCTCCATCAGCTTTACAGCCTGAAAGAATGGAAACTTCTCATTTCTATTAGAGACGCATTGTAGTCTCATCAAACTGAGATGTGATGAGAAGTGATGTAATTTTTAAGAATTACCCATATGTTTACCTGACATAGCTTTCAGCTACCTTGGGTAACCTCCTCAGTTGATGCAGAGTGTTGTAACGTGATACTGGTATTTATAACTATCAGAGAATATGCCTTTATACTATTTCACCACCACAGTGAGGTCTTCATTAGATAGTGTGACTTCTTGGATAAGCTGAAAACTTAAGTACTTAACAGATTTAAGCACGTTTCCAAGCAATGGATGCACTTCAGCTAAAATGATCATCTTAGAAAATGAAGGCTTGCACAGAGAAAATATAGTACTTCCTGCAGATGAAAATCCTCATGATGAAACTCATGAAAATTCTCAGGACATCTTAAGAACATTTTCTTCCACCTGGGTCCAGTTGTAGCAAAATACATCCCATTACACTACTTTTGGGTTTTATTGAACAGCTATATTAGAAAAAAGGCCTTGATTCCTAAAAGCTTCATTGCAAACATGCAAATGTTAAAAAAAAAAAATGTAGCCACAGTCATGTTACCCTTTTTCGGGGTGTACTGCAATAGATCTTGGCTGGTCCAGACCCTGGGATATGATTACATATCGGAATGAGCCGTTGAGCCTGGCAACTTCAATTAAGTTGAAGCCATGATCAGTCCAATATATGTTACCTAGGAAAAATATTGTGAAGTTACAGAAAAAAGAAAACATCACTTCAGAAACTTAAAATTCTTAAATGCATAATTTAAAACCAGAAACTGACTGCTATATTTTAAGCTGCATGCATCTTGTATTTTAGTTTTCAGTCCTTTTTAGCCTTCTGTTTTCAAGTATAAACTTGTATTGCTGGCTGTCACAGTTGTGACTATCCATATAAGAAGACATTAATTTTTTTTTTTCAGTTTAAAACTGAACTCACTCCTCATCAAAAAAGAACACACCATACTTCAAGAAAAAAAAAAAAAAAACACAAGAGCATAACATCCTTGTGATACACTATGAAAATAATAACAAAAAGTATTAGATAATTGGAATACTACAAATTAGTGATGGAAGTGTATCAAATTATTTAGTCTTGAGTGGAAATGCAAGAGCATACATTAATTCATCATAACAATACCTGACGCAAATAAACTCCTACCTGCTATCCAATCCACTGCAATGCCTTCAACTCTTCCCAAGCCATTTGTAACAACATCTTCTTTCCATGTTTGGTCCCGTTTAGATCTGCTAATTTTGTTGAAACCCATGTCAGTCCAATAGATTGTATCATTACCTATAAAAACATAATGAAAACTCTTGGATTAATTTAGTTATGTTAGCACAGGTGTCTACATCAGTAACCACAAAATTTGTAATCATTCAGATTAAGCTCTGGAAGTATCAAAAAATTTAACCAGGAAGAAAAGTGATAAATTTGAGTGATAATAAAAATTATAAATGTCTGATTAGCTTTTGCTAAGATTTTTTTTTTTTTTTTTTTTTT
>NW_024962273.1:4653594-4723118 GCF_019238085.1 Lagopus leucura | reverse complement strand
AAAAAAAAAAAAAAAAAAAAAAAAAAAAAAAAAAAAAAAAAGAACTAAAACCCCCTCATTTTTAGGAGATACCACTGATCTACTAGCTGACAGTAGCAAATGAATTTTATTTCAGAAAAGGTTCCTGTGAAAGCATGGCTTCTTCCTTAATCCTCTTTCTAGTATGTTCAGTACTGCAAGAGGAATTTTAAAGCACACGCTTCTAGAAAACAAACTTCAAAGTAAATACTAACAAGTCAAGTATGGAAATGTAATAATCATCCTGTAAAATATACTGAATATGATGTTTTGATATAACTACTTAAAGATAAAAAATAAATGAATAAAAATTTTAAGTATTGATAAATGTTATTTATTCAATGCAAAACCTTCCAGTCACTACATTTTATATATTGCATTGGATAATACTCTTTGATTTTCAGGTACCTCTTGATAGCATAAGAGAAATCACACTCTTGCACTCTATAGTGAAAAATACCCACTAAATTAATTTGTACTAGACTAATAAGGATTCTTGTAGGTTACAAATACAAATAATATTTCATGTATTATTCCAATAATATGCTGTACTTCAGGATTTTATGGTAGATCTCTTCAAAAGCAACACCTATTTATTTCCATTGAAACTACAAAAGATACAAAGAACACAAAAACACTTTTTGATACAGTAAACTCTCAGCTACAAGGCACTATTTTTCAAAGTTATTTTTACATCCAGCAAACAGTGAATGATATCCTAGGATATAACTAAGGCTCTGAGCACTAGCTGGCACTGGTTTGAAGGCAAAATATGCAAAATGAGGCAGCACTGTGAAATACTAAGTGAACTTGAAATTTTGCTAAGTAGATGTACAAAACCATCAAAGAAAAAGGTTGGCCAAAGGTAGAGAAGAGTTTAATGAGTTTTACTTCTTACTTGTTGGCAAAAGATTAGTGATATTTGTGTTATGAAGCAGTCAAACTGAATAAGAAGGAAGAGGCTTGTTCAGAAGTTTTGAATTGTTTTCTTTTCCATTTTTTAAAGCAGTGGAAATAGCTAACATATACACAGTAAACTATACAGAATATTTACCTGCATGGAAGTCTATGCCCACTGCAAATGAGGTTCCAGATATAGGCATTAAAGCTTCCATTTTATCATTTGGATCAAGAGGAATTCCTCTAATCCCTTCATGAACAGAATACATAACAAATGATTCTACACCTAAGGGAAAAATCAAATAGGTAAGGGCAGCAAAACAGAGACTTTCCCTATTAACAACACTTGAGGAATAACAGAGTTCTCCTATACTGTTTAATAGCTGTCCAGAACAATGAATCCAACTCTTTAAAAGAAAATCCATCAATTATTATACTTTATTTCTAATTATAAATGCAGTTTTACAAATAGGAGGGAGTTACTGTTCATTTTCAAGCACCATC
The DNA here is from genome assembly GCF_019238085.1 of Lagopus leucura. Taxonomy (NCBI): domain Eukaryota; kingdom Metazoa; phylum Chordata; class Aves; order Galliformes; family Phasianidae; genus Lagopus; species Lagopus leucura. The sequence goes on along the minus strand of NW_024962273.1, from coordinate 4,721,696 downwards.
TCAAAATTAATTAATATCAGTGAAAATTTAAACTAAGAATAAACTATTTTGAATTATGAGGCATTTAAGAATATTTTCAGTGCATATCCACGTTTTATGTATTTAGCAAGAGACAGTTCCTCAGAACTCAATGAACGCACAGCTCAGGCTGTGTAAAACATCTTCTGAGGCATAAGACGCATCTCACCTCATTCAGTCATGCAATCACCCTTTACGAACAATAGAGAAGTACATAGTTAAAAAAAAATCATGCTTTGGATACACTTTAAATGTCTACATTTGTGCTACATTAATTACAAAACAGAAGCATCAATTTCTATTAAGTAGGAAGAAACAGTTGAAATGAATCACACCTTTTGATAAACAAAATTGTAACAAGTATTTTGTTGCATTCACCTCCACATCCTTGCAATAAAACTTCTAAGTTCTAAGCAATTCTAACTCTAAGGGAAATAACATAGCATGCTGATATACAAGTCTCAATCTTCAAGTTCAGCTATGATGAACAAATAGGTTTCTTTTCTTTTCCCTTAGAAGTACAAAAGAATACATTAAAAAGAAAAAAAAATAAATGATGCCAAGTAGCATATGGCAAGCACTGAAGTAGAAAACCATCTTTATGTTGCTCAATTCTGTTTCCAATTATAGTCTATTATATATATTGTATATACACTACATAGCAATACTCCATAGGAACTAACAAAAAAAGTTCATAACTAACTACCATGGCACCTCAAAAATAAAGTGCCTTTCACTGTTCTGTGTAACAATATGGCTTCACTTTTTACCAGAAATAGATACTTAGATTTTACTTTTTAATGGTAATAGATACAGTAGACACCCAACCTTTCAGACTGTAGTCTGTAATTAGTTTTAAGATAAGGTGGATAACCAAAATGTATCGCTCAAATGATGGATCAGATGGTCTCCTTTTCTGACTATTTCAAAAAAAAGTGAAAAATATACCTTAGGGTTTTCCGTAAAAGTTCCGCATAGCTAAATAAACAAATGAAATGCTAAATCTATCTCTTCACCACGCTAAACTCTTCCATTTTAACCACCAAAATAAATAAGTGAAGTTTCTTTCTAAGTTACTTACAGATTTCCCATAAAACTGAAGTTAGCTAAAAATAAATACAAAAAGCATTTCTAACCTTTGCATGCCATGCGGTTTTTTTGGAGGTTGTAGCCCACTGTACAAACACAGGTTCTTGTGGTTTCTGATGTTGGTAAACAGAGCTGGGAACATCCACCATTATTAAATTGACAGGAATTGCTACCTAGAACATAACAGGACAGAAATCACAACAGGTAATAATCTTAACAGTGTAATCCTGACTGAAAAAAAAAGTGAGCGTTGCTATCAATTTTTTAATAGTACCACAAAACAAATTTTGTTCAGGCAAATTCTTGGTAAAAATGAAATATAGAAGAACACGTTTCAGGCTATACTGTTATTTGTATACTTGGTCATGCTACGCTCTTATGGTACTTATTCACCAAGGCGGCAGTTTTTTTCTCGCTATATATATTTTAAACTAATTCAGTTTCTTGAACTTTCATTTTACAGTAGAAATATATGATAAAACTGAAAATACTGTTTTAAGTTAGTGAGCAACTATGCTGAAATATTTTCAGTGACAGTCTAAAAAGCATCTCTTATTCTGGAATTCTTGGGGTTACACTTGATGTCTGGAGGTCCCTTCCAATCCCTATGATTCTGTGACCATTAACATGTAATTGATCATATTTTAATTGTTCATCAAATGCTATACTAACCTTGCATCCTAATGAATTAGCACTTGTCTGGTATAATTAAGATACCCTCCAATGTGAACTCACAGCTCTATGTTCCTATTTCAGAACTCAAACATTTACTTTTAGTGTACAAACATTTTTCGATAAAATATGCAATAAACATACAGAATACAACAAATATATTTCAGAAATTTGAAGCACTATGAAGAAACATTTAAGTCTACTAAGACACACAAGTTATTAATCTGAATAGTACTTATTTTTAATTTAGAAATATATTTATACACATATAAACAAATATTTATATTTCTAAACATGAGATATTCCTTAATCTGAATTCAAAAAAGTGTTCCAGTAATCCAACAATACAAATGCAAAAGATGTGTAAAGTTTTGAAGTCTAACGTATCTTCAGAAAAATGGACAAATTGTAGAATACAAAATAAAATCTAGAATAACAACAGTCTACATAGAAGAATCTGTATGTACCCTCACACCACATGAAAGGGTAAGACTTACAAAGCACCATCAGTGTTTTCTAAGTTTTGTAAAAGTGTTTCTGGAAACTGCTCAATAAGGATCTGAGTGAATAACGCTGAACCCTGAAAGCAAAGGCTGAGAATAATGAAGATGATTTCACATTTTTATAATTTTTGGCAACTTGAACATGAGAATCTGCTCATGAATGATTTTAGAGAGAAAAAAAGATGAAATTCCTATGAAGTAGACCTGTTGATTAACTATTCCATGGATAACTGGATAATGACTAATCACCAGGACTAAATCTCACTTATGAATAAAAAACACACAATTTCTGCCTGTGAGATTTGGGAGCAACTGCTGTGTATGCAAAAACATTAATTACTGACAAGTTCAAGAATATTGTACTGAAGTCCATGCACTTTGCATTCATCTTCCATTAAAAAAATGGAAAAGCAAAAACTGGATAAAATTTTAGTGGCTTTGTCAACAAAACTGAAAATATAAGACTAGAGAAATAAGAGGAACAGCTACAAAAGCCTTTCCTGTGTTCTGTGGGAAGGAAGAACCTCCCAAATATCTTCATCTCTAATAACCTCCAAATTCATAAAATGTACAGCATGACTTCAAACTTACTCATATTACATCAATTCCCACTTTGCCAATTAAGTTTCAGCAGTATTAGTAATATTCCCCCATTTTTCTGCTGCATTTTCTGTCAATTTAAATGCATTAAAAGGCCTTAAAGGCAGTAACGTAGAATGTTAATGACTTCATTTAAATAATATTTATTTAAACTTTCATTAATTCAAGATGAGGTGCATGTATCAATGCTAATTTTTGGCAAAAAATTTAAACCTAGACTCTTCATAGAACTCCAGCTATCACGACAGTGTAAACTATAAAGTATCTAACAAATTAAATTACATAGGGAGACACAATCAATTATCTTAAATCAATAATGGATTCAATACTAAAGCGTTTTATGGTATTTTGTAATTGAATTACAATGACAAATTTTTTTTATTTTAAGAACGTTTGGAAAATAACATGGGAAAAGATATTAGACAACAGCTGGTTAAAAATTTTAAAATTTACCTTGCTGTGCTGCCTTATCATATACTTTCATATGCACAACACCTGAAGTCTTGTTTCGCAGGATAGTTGGGTTTCTTCCATCTCGTTTGTTACAAGTTCCAATCTGAGCTAAATTCTGGTCTGCCCACCAAAGCTTTTTATCTGTAAAAAATTCAAGTTTTGAAAATTAAGAGGAGCGATCATTATGAATTACACATATTTGAAAACTAAGTAGGAAAAAATTTTGAGCTCAGATCACATGTAAGAAAGATGAGAGTTATATCCAATTTATAACTGAAAATTAGAAAACATTACAAAACACATTCAGTACTACTGCAAGACATGATTTGTACACAAACCTTTCTATATGCATACGTATGTGAAGAAAACAAGAACTCAAGTTTCAAGTTTTCACTGACTTGAATGTTCAAATTATAAGTATGAAAATTATCATAAAAATCATTAAGAATCTTGTTACTGTCTTAAGGATTGAAATCACCAACTTTACACTGATATCAATAATAAAATAGATCATTATAATTTAACATAATATTAAAATAATAGAAAAAAGCAAACTCGAGTCATGAAGATTTCCCTGAAATTCAGACAGGATTCTAAGTGAAATGAGGCTACAAACTACGTTTGATCACTTTCTTGTACCCATATTGGTTACTATGGAATATGAATTTTCATTAAAAATAAAAATACAAATATCATATTACTGAAAAAAAATATTCTTCATAACAGTTGAAACAATTGAAATAGATAAGCTATTTAAAAGAAAGTAAAAAAACTGAAATGTACACAGGAGAAGTATATTATCTCCATTTCACTTGTATCGCTTTGGGAAAACGTTATTGTGAAACATCATTTAAATATAAGCATTAGTTTTGTTCAGAAACATAGAACATCTGTCAGTGCCATTTTTTATCATACAACTTTGAAACAGACTCATTGTCTGTTGGAATTCACGTAACAGCCTCTGCAGTTAATGAGCTAGTCTTTTTTCACCTAACAAAAACAAAAAACCCACACTAGTGTTAATGGTTTCTCATTTCCTCACAGTAGTAAGCTACAGTACTTTACATCAAACCACTAGTGGGCAGTATTTCTATCAAGTTTTGAGTATTTCAAGATCCATGCACAAATACAAGAGGGCTATGAAATTATAACATGGACAAAGTGAAAAGTATTAAATAAAGCAATATATTGTAAATTTTAAGATGACTTATCAAGGAATAGAGTATGAGAAAGTAATGAAAATAGAGTATGAAAAATACACTTCTGAAAACCTTCTCTGATGCTCTCATACAAAAACTGCATTCCCTGTTGCTAAGGCATGGAAGACATTAAAGACTGAAAGGAGATGAAATCAGAAGTCTAGAAACGTCCTTCAGTCTTCTGCTATTTTTTTATATTTATATGCATTTAAAATGCTTACTTAGCTTTAGTATAGATCTGAAGGATGACATCAAGACCTTAGAACAATGTTCTACAACAGTAACCTCCACTCAGTGTTTTGAAGATGACATTGGAGTGACAATGGATAGTCTCATGGCAGGGACTAGTCAAGCGTCAGGGATGCCCAAGAAATTCTCACCCTTGTATCACATCTGAAACTACCACAACCTCAGAATCAGGCTACTGAAATTGAGCATGACATGTTTTTGTGACTTGCTATGCACCAAGAGAAAAACAAAAAGTCTTTGAAATTTCACATAAAATGCATCAGCGTTTCATAATAAGGGTGAGATGGTTAATATAAACATTATTTTCTACATAAATATCTTCCATGGGTTACATGGCAGCAGTTCAGTCTAATGAAAACTGAAGTATGAACTGAAATTACAATCATTACTAAAAAGCAAGTATTTCCAAAAGAATAATGAAATAGCAATAATGCTTACTAATTTTAAGGCTACAAACTTTAACAAACTTCCAAAATGAGATCTCAGCTAAGTCTTTGCAACTGAATGTTCACAATGAAGAACTCCTTACCTAACCAATGCCAAGGCCTTCAGTTGTTTCCCTTATAACAATTTTTTTCATTTTTATCACAATTAATTTCAGCCAGCTTGTTCCCATCTATTCATCAATTTCAATGGTTGTTGGAATCAAAGCAAAACAGTCCTTTTCTATCTGGGTGAGACTGAAACACAGAGCACACCAAACACACAGAAAACACTTAGCCATTGCTAACTCTTAATGTCATCCTTCAGACATTCCATAAATGCATTATTTCAGTGAAGAACTTCTGGATGTTCCTAGCTCTGGACAAACAAAAACAATGCAAAACGCTGCTAGCTATTTCTACCAGGTTCTTTAGGAACATCAACATCCTGATTTCCAATTTTCACAATAAAGACATTATGCATTTCTGCTAGTTGCTAATAACTAAAATACTTGGAGGGGGGGAGACTATGTAAATGCACAGAACTAATGTAATCTTTATCGAAGTACAGATTTACTTTTGAAGAACAACTAACACACACTTTCCATTTTCTCAACAAGCTCACAAGAAATTTTGTACAAAATCTTGTCTGCTTGAACCCCAGTAATTTTGCAGAATAGCTGAATGACTGAATGATTGAAGACCTCTTCTTCTCTGGCAGCCAAATAGCCAAGCAGCACTTTTACTGGCCAGCCTATCACTTTACATGTAGCTCAAGAGAGGCAACAGCACATACTTTGTCTTAACACAGTGAAGATGGAAAATGGAGTGGAGGGAAAACAACTGGAGATATTTAAAAACTGTGAGTGGGAAACAGGGTACAGTGATTGCAAATTTTGGATTTGGGAATGGGGGGAAAGGTCCTTGCAGTAGACAGATTTGTTGTGCAGAAGAGAAGGAGAAAACCTGAGCTGAGGTTTTAGGATAAAAGGTATGGAGTTTTGCAATGGAAGCCTTACAGAGATTAAGTTGAAGAAAGAAGTCCAAGTTACTGTTTTTAAGATACAAGAGACAGGAACTCAGTCTTCCCTGGTTCCTCTTCTGCTGTAAATGCTGCTGATTTGACAGTACTTCTACTAAATCAAAATGCCTACCTATGAATGCAAGTTCTACTGATTTTACTCAGAGGAGGAATTTTAATTTTTTTTTAAGAATGAACTTTATTTCTTTTAATGCTTTTAAGCTTTCAAAAAACAAGTTATAATCAACAGACATTAATTAGTGGAAAAATTGAAAAGCGGTTTTTTATACCAACATATCAGAATATAATTTTTGGCATCTCTTATATCAACCTGTAAAGAGCTAATGGCCTAACAGTGGCACAGAGACCATAGCCAATCTTCTGATTTCAATCCCTGAACACATTAATTCTCAAAATCTCTAAAGTATGTGAAGATCTTTGATGTGATGGCCTCAAAACCTGAGGTTTACAAGTAAGTTTCCACAGTCCATAAAATATTTTACAGTGTCTGCCTCTCATTTTCTCTTGGATGCTACAACACCCTTCCTGAGTCTTTACTTCCTGGGCAAAACCTAAGCAGTAAGATGGTCTCCTTCCACCTCATTGCAAGTTATTTCTTGGTCAGAAAGACAAACACTGACCGACTAACACTCTGTAGTTTAGCACTTCAGAAAAAAAAGTTACAGATTTTTATGTTCTAAATTTGAAGTTATAATTCTGACAATTCCTCAACCATAGATGAACTCCTATATTTTCAGTAATAATAATAATAAAAAAGATATTTTGTTAGGTAAATTAATCAAATAAAAATGTAGTTCTGCTGCTACCTTTCCCAGAAGTCAGAATAATCTTCAGTTTTTCATGTGCACTTTTAAACTAAAAGAAATGAACATATATGGACGTGCTTAGGCTAAAATATGTTGCTTTGCAGCAAGTTAGCATTTCACTCGTAACACTTAAAATATTAATGACTATGAAATACAACCTTTAAGCAATGTTCTTCATGAAGAAAAAAGTATGAACATTTCTTTCTTTTTTCCTCTTAATATTTATGTATCTTTTAAAGATCTTAAATGAAATTATTAAATGGAAGAAGTATGATCGTAAGTTCAACATGATCAGCATTTTAATTTCAGAAAGACAAAGTTATTACTGTAGATGAACCAAAAATAAAATCTTAGATCAAAAAACTTATGAACTTTGGAAACACTGCATTTCCAAAAAATTCTGTGCTGTAAATTCATATTTTTTTTTCCCCCATTAAATAAATAGTTGCCATTGTTGCAGTTTTAAATATTTAAGACAATTATTTTTAATAGGCAGATAATTGAGTGTTTCATGATGAAAGTTGCAGTCCTGAAAAACAATCTCCATTACAGTAACTGTACTCCCACAAAAGAATATAAACACTGAAAAAAAACAAGGGACGATGATCATTTACTGATTAGTCTTCACAACTTTATTACAACAAAACTATCTTCAGAGTGAATATACTCTGAATATGAAGATTTGGAGACCTAAGTGGAACTCTGGTGAAACCTAAGTTAATTTTAAAGGAAATGTTTCATCTTAAGCATCCAAAGGTGCTAGAATTGGATGAGGGAAAATATCTTTTTATGACATAGATCTATTAAATTACAGTAGCTCATGTCAATCTTCAGAACAAAAAAATCTTGATGATGTAACTTATAACAAGAGTAAAAAAACTCAGTCAGATGAGAGAGAAGAATATACTGGTAACTGTATGACATAATGCACATGGAAAGTCATAGTAAATTTTTTGTTATTTGTTCACATGAGATGACCCACAATAATGGATTATCTATCCTTGAGGCTTAGTGCAGCCTTTTCCATTAAATGCTTTTACATTGTTGTATCAATATTTATTCGAATATTCTGAGCACAAATCAGAATGGATCATCATATAATTTCGATGTTTACTGTCCTACATATACATGGTATATACCAGAATTCACTTTATGTACCCAAACCCACTCACAAAGTAAGTAAAGATCAGAGTGCAGCAAAATGTATATAATTTTCTTATTTTTGCAGCATTCTTTTTAAGAAGTATTCTTTAAGGCTTTTTTTTTTCTTATTTTGTTTTTTGACTTTTTTGTACAAAATTACAGCTAAGTTCCTGACAGACAATCAAAAAAGCGACCTGATGACAACTGCTGTAGAGAATGTAGATGAACAAAATCCTCAAGTAATCAACTCTGCATATTCTTTTACAATTAGATTAAAACATAACATGCTGAGTTCAATGAGGAAGTTCAATCGCTGGTGATTTTCCTTACCACAGACGTTATCCTTCCTTCCCTTAATTATTAGTACAGAGACAAACTATTGCTGCATCATGATTTGTATGGTTCAAACGTGTCCCTTGGTTTACTGTGCTATTGGATGAGACTGTTCCTGCTCAAGTGAACAGCATCCACACAGTTTCCATCTAGTGTGCTGGACATGTAAGATCATAGATTTCTTATCTTCCTTTTACAATGGATACAATAGAAGATATGTCACTACACAGATTCACTACTAGTCCTTAGAATACTGGACTGTGAATAGAGAGGGTAACACCTTATGTCACCCTATTAAAAAGAACAAATCAAAACCTGTCACAAGAAAATACTGAAAATGTGCTTCATTATGACTCTTATCTTCTTCTTCCATTCTTGTTAACATGACATCTGGATAAGTACTATTTAGTACCACTATTTGCGTGATCTTATTGAGCTAGCACATATTTTTCTTTGGCGCAGACGTTTTATATGGTGCACTACAAGTTTTCTAACGATATATGGGTACAGCATGGAAAATTATAGGAAAAAGACAATCTGAACACCTTAGAGAGTGAAATGCAAATCTGGAAAATAAAGATATATTTTAAACATACTAATAATAAAATTTGAAACTACAGGCATCTTGAGGTATAACTTCTTAGCCTATCTGTCAAAATTAATTTGTTTTACCTGTTCAGTTATGCCCTTAGAGTTAAAGAACATTCAGTTCTCTTTAACAAGGATTCAGTTGTTCAGAAACCACTGGATGAGTGATGACACGTCATGTCACACTCATACCAAAAAAAAAAACAAAAAAACAATGTTACACTGCTATTTTTGACCACAATCCTAATCAGAATTTTGGAATTCTTCATTTTCCTTCTATATATATATGTTCTCATCAGATTATTTGTGATTACTAGGTAAATAATAGGCTTAATTAATCTGTTTCCATATTTAAAATATAGTTAATGGTTTCTCACAGCCACTCAACTAAACTTAGAACAATTTGCTTTCAGAAAATATTACAGAAAACTATTTTAAATCTTTAAATATCAAACTGGTTTGATTATACTAATCAGAAAGTTGTACGATCATTAGTTACAATCATCTTGATGAAACTGTGCTATAATATTAAGAAGTGTTGTATTTGTCCATTTTGTTGGGTAATTAGTATAAAGTGCAGCAACATATTGGGAAACAGCAATTTAAAATGCCAGAAATTGCTATACTAGCATTGTGGACAGTCCTTTGGAGATTTTGAGCTGTACGGTAAACGCAAAATTTGATGGGCCATTAGTTTTTATTAATGATAGCTTGAGTATTATGGAAGACAACTATGTACTGTACTTAGAACTGGGCAAATTGCCTAGATATATTTCATATATTAATGCTAATGTAATGAATGGTGTTACAGTAATTAGAAGACTGATGACTTGGAAAATTAAGGTGTACGTATCTGAAGTTTCCTGATTGAAGCAGCCCCTTCCATTTAACAACTGCTTTCAGAGAAGTCGCAGTTCCCACCACGTGAGTGACTAGAAATGCATTATGGCATTACTTTTTGAAGTTTGTTTAGGAAAAAAGAAAAAAACAACTAATATGTCAGCTAGCCACAATAACAAAAGTAGCATGAAGGTATCTTGTTAATAAATGAACTAAAGTGTTCTGTCAAAAATGAAATACCATCACTATCTGTTTTGATTGATAATACACCTTGAAGGCTGCATTAAATACAGATTCTGTTCAAAAGATACAGTTTTAACATCTACATTCCCACTGAGAAGTTATGTCTTTGATTTTGTTGTACTGCTGATTTTTTTTTCCCATTAATTTAAATAGAAATAGCATTTAGACACAGAATCATTCAGCATATGAATTTACTATATTTTATATTATTAAGTATGACAAGAGAAACACTAACACCCACCACCATAGAACATACCCTTTGAGGTTTCTACCACAAGTATTTATTGTAAAAAATCAGCAATGCAAAACAAATTATATCTTCATTATACAATCTACATCGTATTCCTGTTTTCTAATTAAGTTAGTTTAATTTTGTAGTTTTACGTAAACTATATTTCTGTGAGGAGCTGATACGAAATGCACTCAAGTATCTGTAATAGATGACTTTGCAGCTACAAGTTCAAAAATCTGATATGGAATATCATACTTTAAACTCAGGTGAACCTTAGCACAAGCACAGATAATATTCTCATTTTCTTAATCTTGAAAAAAGGTATACCACTGTATCACACAGTAAAATCAGAGATTCTCTCACAAGGAACATCACACGTTTCCAAAATGATAGAAATATTTGTTATCAACTTGTAAATGGTGTCAGAAGTAGGTGTTAAAGTTACGCAGGAAACAGAGGGCTGTGAATCAGAGAAGCTGATAAATGATAAGAAGAAAACTTCACAGGATTTAAGCAAAATAAAATGAATCCTTAACACAGCAGCAGAAGAAAATTACCATTGACCAAATGTAAGACAACAGTGTGAGGTACTAAACAAAAGCATTAATGTGTATTTCTGAATAGTGATTTAATTAAAAATAGCTGCTGTTGCATTCACATGCACTGAATGCACTTTTGGAGAAAAAGTAGACTTGCAAATGGAATTTCATCATGGGTTTATAGCAGCACCTTAGTAATACAAAAGGTAATAGGATAAATTAAACTTTATATGCTTAAGGTCATGGGAAAAATAGTAATTTGGGGCATATTAAAATGCTTTACTTTCCATAGGAATATAGCTTTCATTGTACAAATATCATACATCAAAATATATAGGCAAAGACAGAAATAAAAGGACTAGGAATTCTGGAGCTTAGTCTATGGAAAAATAAATATGACCGACACTTGAGCAGAAAAACAATAAATTGAAGAAATAAAGTAGAGGGAGATGTGAATATGGTTTAATAGCTCGTGGTACTAATAGGAATGGGAAGATGGTTGGACTAGATGATCTTGCAGGTCGTTTCCAACCTTGCAATTCTGTGATTCTGTAATTACATAACTTGTTTCCAGTTCCTTTGAAGATAAACTTGAGAGCCACTCTGCCATCAACATTTTTATTATTTTTTCATGCCAAGGAAGGAATGTGTCTCATGTTGTCTGTATGCTACCACTGAAGGATCTAATAGTAAGAAAATTACAAAGGCTATACAGGACTAAACAACAGTAAATATCCAGAACAATAACAATTAACTTCCAAACAGTTTACAACGGTTAGCTAGGAAAAAAGAAAACTTCAAGAATGTAAACTGTAAGACATAACGAAATGTCTTGGAAATTGTCATAAGACCCACTAATTTTCTGTGCCTTCTGTAAGGACTATGGCTTAATCTCAGATCAGATTATAGTCACTTCATAAGCTAAACAACCTCACCCCTCCTTTCTATCTTGGTTTAAGCTGTTTAGCCCAAAAAAGGCTCTAATGATCAAAAACAACTGATCAGTGTATTGTGACCGAGGCAAGACTACTCTAGATTCTGAAAATACTGAACTCCATCTCTTCTTTCTGCCCCAGTGGAAACACATCAACAGTATGACACGATCATATATATAATACATTAAATAAATAAAATTAAGCTGTCTAAAATACTAGTTTTACTTGGAGAAACACCTAATGCCAAAAACTATTTGATTTGTCTTATATCGACCAATGCTTGCATACAAGAATATGATGTAAAGAACTTCAGGAAAACAAATGGCATCATGTGTTGCTGCAGTATCCTCCACAACATAAAACCATACAAAAGAAATGAATAAGGAATCTTCATGTTTTTCAATCAGTGCATACAATACTTTAAGCTGTAGTGCATACTACAATACTTCAGTGTCTTACTACATTTTATCACAACTGGCTCCTAAATAAAAGACAAAACCAGAAAGCAGAACAAACAGAAAAACTCAAATACATCATGTTTACCAGTTTCAAGTAGGAAGACTTGTCATCACTCAAAAATAAGGAATCCTAAACTACTGTATCAAAGTATCATAAAATTGCCTGAGTTGGAAGGGACATCAAAGACCATCAGGATCCAATTACCCTGCTGCAGGCAGGGTTACCAACTGCTAGATCAAGCACTAGATCAAGTTGCCCAGGACCCCATCCAACCTGGCCTTATGTACCTCCAAGGACAGTGTACCCATAACCTCCCTGGGCAACCCGTCCCAATGCCTAACCACCCTCTCAGTGAAAAGCTTCCCCCAACATCTAATCTAAATCTGCTCTCCTTTAGTTTAAAACTGTTCCCTCTTGACATATCACTATCTATCCATGTAAAAAATTGATTTCCCAGTTTATAACCTCCTTTGAAATACTGGATGGTCATAAAGAGCTCTCCCTAAAGCCTTCTCTTCTCCGAACTGAACTAGCCCAACTCCTGCAGTCCGTTTTTGTAGGACAGATTTCCAGCTCTCTGATCATTTCGTGGTCTTCCTCTGGACTCATTCCAAAACCTTGATCTCTTTCCTGTACTGGGGGCCCCAGGCCTAGACACAACACTCCATATGTGGCCTCATGCTTAAAAACTAAGCTGCAGTATTACTTGCCTTTCCATACTGGCAAAAACTCAGCTACTTTCACATAAACAAGCACAAAATTTTTCTTCAGATGATAGCTATAAACTCTTTATTCTACATCTCAGATGGACCATCACTCTTGTATCTTCTGTGGATCATGGATAAAGACTTGAAAGCACAGATATTTCAGTGACACTAAGAACAAATATTCTTTACAACATCTCATATTAAAGACCTCCAATAACACCCTGAGGATCATCTCCTCATTTAATTTTCAATTACAACCTAATCAATGAAAGACATTTTTTCCGTATTAACATTCGTAACTCCTTCTGACACAAAACTTGCTTTTGTTTATGAATGTATATATAAAAACATCACCTCTCCAACTAATTTTGACAACATTTACGATTCAGTACTTACTAAATATTTTCATAATAAAGTTCTTTAGCAGTTACTGCTTTAAAATACAATGTACAGTGTGTGTATAATCTTTGGAGATCATTTAAAGTAATCTTCAAAAGCACACACGTGCATAGTTAATCAACTAAGTGAAATACTTTTTAAAGGAGACTAGCAGTTGATGAGTCAACTATATCAACAAAAAAATCTAGCTATCAATAGAATTTCTCAGAACTATCCCACAGCAATTAATATGATTTTGAATTAAATTAGAACAAAGGTAAGCAAAGCATTTACAGAAAAAGCAGAAATATTATATTTATATTTCTAGTAATCTTCAGAAGAATATAAAAGCACTAGTTCTGAGTCAGAATACAATTTTTTTTTTAACACTCTATCCTTGTTCGAGTGAGGTCCAAGAGCTGTAGATGCTAATGAGAATTATAATAAATTCAATGATACATTCAATCTGAAATGTAAAGAAAATTGCCCTGATAATAACTTCCTTTTAATTTTTGGAATGTTTAAAAACATTAAATCCCAACATTTCTAAAGGTGCAATGTAGAAAAAAAAGCTTATTTTTCAACCAACTTAACAAAAAAATATTACACAGCAGACATCTCAGAATCCAACTTTTCTCACAAAAAAAGTTTCTCATGTACTGTGAGAATCATCTACAATAAAATACTAATGTGTTTCTTTTTTTTCCAAGTTTTTGTTGGTTCATAATTACCATTCAATTGTTTGAAAATCATTGCTATTACCACTGGACTTACCCATTATTGTTAAAGCTGTGGCTTTTGGTAAATCTTCTTTCATTGAGTCTATTACTTCAAGACTGCCACCATCCAGGTTGCATCTATTAATGGTTCCATTTCCTGAACTGATCCAGTAAAGTTTGTTCTCCACATAATCTACTGATAAACCTGTAATTAAAGTATATAACTTTAATTTTGGCTTAAATACCTAAAATACACTTAACATTAAGCTTTTTTCATAAAATAGTGTATTCAAGAAAAAATGTATACATGTAATTGTTATCCACTCAAAGAAATCAAGAAAACTAAATAAACTGGGTCATTCGTAGAGAAAACAACATTTTTCTTGAAATATTTCTGCCTTTTATTTCTCCAAACATCTGCAGAAATGAATCAGTGACTGATGAAAGGACCATATGGCAATGAGATACTTGAAAGACCACAAGTCCTCAGAGAGGTCATTAACTACCAGGAAACGTCAACCAGAACCCCAAAATTTATTTGAAACTTATGAACATTCAGACTTAAAAAAAAAAAACAATCTTGTGTGTGTGTGAGAGATTTTAAGGACTACAAGGCCCATTTTCTCCCTACATATACAGTTCTCTTAAAATGCTGCAAAAATAAAAATATCATAACTTAATGTCAGTAACCAATAAATTTGCAGTGCACATTTTCATTTGGTTTCATACTGAACTGATCTTGTGATCAGCTCTTTGGAGTCAGATGCAAGAAAACTTACAAAAACTTGCAAAAAAACCTACTCAATAAGGCAAGCATATAATTTTCTAAAAGAAATAAAGAATTAAAAGATAATATATTTCAGATTCTCTAATCCTTCAAAAGTGTTGAAGAAATGGCAGCAACAAATTTTCCACTGAGAAATATGCTTGGCATTGTAACAATACCTAGCAGAATAGTTTGCTTCTGTAGCAAACATTTCCCAGAACTCAAGCATTCAACATAAAACTGCCAAAAAAAATATTGAATTTTACTACAAATGTCAGTATCTAGAAATTGCACAGCATAAGAACTCTTCTATCCTGTAATCTGCTTCTCTGTAGAGAAATTTGGACAAGAGGAAGCAGCGCCATCCGCAGCAGTAGTTACAGCTGGCATCATGCCACTACTCCTTTACGCACATTTGACATCGTAGGCCAAAAGGCTCCCACTTTGTAAGCTTTTCAAAAGCAGTTTTCCATCTTTGTTAAAGTTACTGAGATTTCTTCCTCTCTGCAAGTGTGTTAGAGGATAAGCAACTCTAGCTAAAGGGAGGATAAGGATGAAGTTGCTTTGCAGATGGATCTAGCAACATCTCCCTGCACCAAAGTGCTTTTCAGCTTGCACAATAAGCACTGATCCAAGTGAAACGGTAGTGCCACATACTGTAGGGACAAGCAGAACTTGAGTACTCCAGCCGAGTGCAGGAAACCGTCCAGAGAATGTGGACGAACCCTGCCACTGAGTTACAAAGGTGCTACAAAGGTACAAAGGTTTCCATACTACCATATCGCAGTTGCTATTCCCTGTAACTCCTGACTGCTCACTGATTTCAGGCACAGAAATCTACTAATGATGTCATTATAACTGTTATTTACACAAAAATTACAATGTAATGTTGCCTAGATTTTCTACTATTTTAGTTATTAGAATAGTATTTCTATGCATGGGTATGCCAATTACACAGCATCAACTGACAGAAATATCAATCTCCTTCTATCCAAGTTCTCATTTCTGTAGTGCTCTATTATTTCTAACGCAAAACAAGAATACGTTTTCATTTTCCATGAATTTTCCTGGTTTTACTAATGAAAACATGTGATTTGCTTAAGTACCACAGTCTTCACGATACATTTTCGTGTGGATGGTTTACATCCTTTCTCAATGCTGTCAAAGTGAAAGTTACCATGTGCATTGTGGGAAAAAAAAATTGTGTTAGCAGCTACCTGATGACAATGCTGTGTGCACAGCAGAATACTGATTTGGAAGGATTCCTCATTATTTGACCACTGAGACATATGTCTCTGCATGTTTTGCTCTTCAGAAGACTGAGGTGTAAGGAAAACAGGCTCATTGTCCTTGAAGACCTAGCATCACAAACTCAGAGTGCTTCATACAGCCCAGAATCACTGGCTAGATAAGAACTGCTACTGTTCATCAAGGTGAGCTCATATATCTGTTAACTAATAAAGGATATAAAAAAAAAACAAACAAAAAACAACGCAATTTTCTGAGAGAACAGCCATAGTACTGAGCAGCTCTAACATGTATCCTTCCAGCATTAAGGTAATCTGGAACAACTAATAACCCAAAGCATTGTCCAATTTCTCCTTTTAACATGAAATTAAGCAGCAAGTGATTGGACTGAAGATCAGATGTTAGTGAACTGAGAGTTTCCTAAAATTAAACTATGTAGCTAAAATAAAGTCAGAAGAATAATTATGCAGATGGTATTTTCCTCACAAATAAGAAATATCAAAATAGTTTAATATTATAAATTATATATTTTAAGTATGAGTTAAGATATTATTAACAATCAATGAAATAAAAGATTTTTTAAAATTCTCCAGGGAGATAAGAGTGTTATTTCATTCTTAAGAAAGATTATTTATCAGTTTATGTCTGTTTGCAATTCATGTATAAATAGTAATGTTTACAGAGATGTTTTTTCTTTACAGAGAGAGCGTTGAGGTTCTGCAACAGCTGCCCAGAGAGGTTGTGGATGCCCTGTCCCTGGAGTTGTTCAGGGGCAGACTGGATGGAGCCCTGGGCAGCCTGGTCTGGTATTAAATGTGGAGGTTGGTGGCCCTGCATGTGGCAGAGTGGTTGGAGATTCATGATCCTTGAGGTCCCTTCTACCCTAGCCATTCTGTGATTTTGTGATGTGCTTAAAATTTGGAAATACATGCTAAATGTCCACATATATTCAAGAAATAATTTCTTTTTTTTTTAATCTAAAATAAAATTTCAAGGGCCAGTCTCAGCAAGATTTTTGATTTACATCTGCATGCTTTGTTTGCAGACTCTGCTGTATGTAGCAAAGAAGAAATTAACAATCGATATTCAAAAAGGAGACAAAAAATGAAACAAGAACTGCTACACCAATAATTATGGAGCCTCTTGAATACAGCTCCAGATGTGATCCAGTATGTTTGCTTATTTAGAGTTTTATTAAAGATATTCAAAAACTGTCTAGAAATACAACAGTGCATGATGTAATAATATCTGTTTTCTTAAAAATAATGCAGTAGATACATGGTTGTTTTTTTAAAGCTTTATGACAAACAGCTTAACTGAAGATATCCATGATGAAACAATTTGCCTCACAAAGTACAGCACTAAATCTGATTCCCACAGCAAATAACTTAATAAAACTCCAATGACTAGTTCTTTTTCAACTGATATATCAGTTTCTGAACTGCAGAATGGATTATCAAGATCCACACAGTATGTGCCAGTTAAGACAAAAACGTAACTGCAAAACTACCAGATTCCAAACACTCTAAACTATGCAATCTTGATGTTAATAAAACTGTCCCCTTCTTTCAACACAATTCAAATTGAGAGAAAATGTGCATATTTCCAACTCAGAGATTGGAAAACATATTGAACTCTATAGAGTGAATTTTTTTTTATTCCGGAAAACTAAACAAAAATTTTCATAGTATTTAACTCTCATAAGCCTTATACTTATCTTCTCATATAGATGAATTCACTTATTAGATCTCTCATGTAGATCCCCAAATACTCAAAACTAGCACTGCATGAGATTTACTTTTGCTTACAATAAAAATACGATTTCTTGGTTTGAAACAAAAGGCCACTCAATGTTCTTAAGTAGTGTTTTCTTGCTTTTAGTATGGAAACATCTTATGCTAATGATAACAATTAATCAGGTATTTAATGTGGTTGGATATTTAGAAAATAACATTAGAAATTTAATGCTCATTTTAACTACAGAACTGTGTATCTGTTTTTTTGTCAGCCATAAAACAATCTTATTTTCATCCTGACTAACAATAAGCCAAGATGTCTACTAATAATTAAATATTTCACTGATTAACTTCATTTTCCCTTTACATGCATATAGATATATGGAGAGACTTCACATACTACCTACTTTATGACTTTGCACAGTTTCAGTTTGGCTATAAGAAGGGAGAAACGAATCTCTGTGGTCTCATTACGCAAAAGGAATTTTCAATCTGGAATAACTTACTTCAAGTAACTGAGATCTCAAAGGTGTTAAATTAATCCAATACTACAGAGAAAATATCGCCTCATTTGCAGTTCTGTGGTGAAGTAAAAAACTTATGTCATAATCCTCGGTCTTGCAAGTCTTTCCAGAATGTTTAACTGCATGAATAGTTCATCTTATACCACTGAGACTGTATGTCCATGAAGAAAAATGCCACAAAACCTACACGGATTTGCACATGAAACCTTTGACCATACTGATATACTTACAGAAGAAAAACAAAAAAGCCACTCTACCATGTATTTGGTTCAGTGGCTTTACTGCTACTCAACAAATTCAATGACAAAACCATAAGCACTGCAATTTAGGACCTTGTGACCTGTGATCACATGACATTCAGTGCAATAGGCTGCACACAGCCTTATTGTCCAAATATTATTATATGAGGATATGCTTCATCTCATAATAAGTGGTTTTATCACTTTTTTCCTCCAAATAAATAGACAACTGTCTTTACAGCTGCACAGATGTAACACTGAATCAAACATACAGCAGTTGTCAGACATCTTTTATTCAAATTAGCTCTAATGCCAAAGTTATTTCACTAATGTTTTTTTTTCTGCTAATATATTCAGTTATGAAATGTCAAATTCTTTAAAATTTGGAACACTTTCTTGATAAGCCATTAATATAGCACAGAGACAATTGACATAACTTCTTTCACTCCCTTAAAAAAAAAAAAATTGAAAAGAAAGGTTAACTGTATGAAAACAAAGAACAGTATGCATAGAAAGGATATGGTTTTCCAGAGAATGCCATAACTTAATTATTCTTAATTATATCAATTGTCAGATTTTAAAAATGAGGTTTAATCATTATTACAAAATATACACTTCAATTTCTGCTCCTTTCTATTAAAAAAATATCAGTTATCTTCCCATTATTTGATATTTCATTGAGAAAAGTTCCACAGTTCTAGTTAAAGAATCCTCTCACATGGATTTAATTGATTAAACCCTTGCTCTCTAAACTCTTTTACTCATGAACTAAAGATGGAAGGACACAGTGGCTTCTATTTCACCTTCAGCCTAAATAAACTGCTGTAGTGCTACAAGTGAACAATGGAATACTTGACCCATTACAGTAAATTTCCATTCAACTAGAATTGGTCAAAACACCTCAAATGGAAAAACACAAAAATGTCAGTTTTTACGACGTCTTTGTGCATGTTCTTATCACTGACACATTATGACAAAGCATTCCAACATGTTTATATTAAAGTACTCTTGATTAAGAAACAGAAATAATACTTACCAACAGGATCTTTTTGATTCTGAAAGAGGATTTTGCTGTTGCTGCCGTCCATATTAGCCATGTTAATGGTGTTTCCATCAGTCCAATAGAGCTTACTGAAGATAATAAACATATTAAAAATGTTGCTCTGTGTACACAGCAATTTTAATGCAACAGCAGATAAAACACATTCACAAACTTAGAATTATGCCAAATATACAAATAATGAGTATAGGATTTAATTAAAACCAGGTTTTGATGGAGAAACAATATTCAGTTGAGAAATTATCAGCAAAATCTTTTAAATGAATAAACCTAGTTCCAGTTCGAAAGAAAACAGAATGGGTAAATGAAAAATCTGAAGGAAGAAGAAATCTCTGGGTGAGGTTTACGGCAGATTGTTTTTTTGAAATCAAAGATATCTTACCCTTTTACTGGGTGAACTGCAAGACACTGGGGTTTATCAATTCCATGGATGATTGAGGTTTTTAAGGAACCATCTAAATGTGCCACATTAATTTGTGTTTCATCAAATTCTGAGCTAATCCAGTACAAGTTCCGTGATATCCAATCCACTGCAAGACCTCTGATACTCTGAATATCTGCAAAAATTGACAGCAATACTATTGATATTTTTTTCTAGACTACTCTCAGTCTTTGAGAAAAAGAAACTATTTATCCTACTTTGTTTTAAACCAAATGTGTAGAATATTCTAAGGAGATGCATTGTTAAAATGATTGCCAACAATGAATAATCGTTTTTTCCTATTCAGCTTGATAGAATTGAAATAACATGGAAATAGCATTAGATTGAAGAAATCCCACTTAAATTCTCCTAAAAAATTACCATAAATCCTTTTGTAAAAAAAAAAAAAAAAAAATCACTATCAGACAGATGCTGTGTTTTTGCAGTGCATTTTTCTACTTAAAAATTTATTACTCACTACTAGATATTTTAAAAAATTCAACTAGAAAGTTTAAAGATCACACTTCAGAAATATAAACATTATAAGAAACTTAATACTATTTAAGTCATACTTACTGTATAGAACATTAAGAGACTTCCTAAAACAAAGCTATTATGAAGTTTAAAATCCTACTCCTTTCTTTATTGTCAGACAGGCTTAATACTGAATGCATTCATAGTTCTATAGCACATATACAGATCAGTAGCTACAATGAAAATGCTTTTTTTTTTTTAATTTATTTCTGAAGCTGATATCTAATGTTGCTTTGATGATGTTAACTTACTTCCTCTATATGATTTGAGTGAGAAGGAAATGAAGTAACAAACAGCTTAGGTATGAAATACACACGAAGCTCCACAAAAGCTGCAAGAAATCTACTTGTATTCACAGATTAAGGCATAAAGTGTAGTAAATCAAGAGCCACTGGAGGAAATTACTGTTGTTATTGAAGATAATGATGATACTAACTATGAACTTCAAAGCCAGGAAAGATGATGAAAAAATTTCTGAAACAATGTATTTTAAGGTCGGCATTGACCAACACAGACAGCTCTATCCAGAATCTATCACAAATAATTTCTATTAAACGTGCAACAGCTTTCATGGGAGATCAATGACTAGCAAGAATAGGCTCTGTAGCATTTAGGAAAGGCATGATTATTGGAAGGAGCCAACCTATGACAGTAGGTAGCATTAGTAGACCATGAGTAAGATGTGGTTAATGAGATAGCTTCACAACCTCTTTGCATATAATTGCCTTCCTTAACAAGATATTGATTCAAAATGATAATATCTGCCTTAGAAGCTGGGTATGACATCGCTGCTTTACTCCTACTAGCAAAATGCTGCTCTGCCTAGGCACATCCCTTCACATTGTCTAGTATCTTGAGGAAGAAGGCCAAGCGTGATTTCATTATGGTTAATTAGTTTGTAATATATTTATCAATTTAATTTGGCTATGTTGACTGACAGAATTGTTGCTGCTGACAAACTAACATGGATGTTGCTACAGACTCGCCACATATTTTTAAGGTTAAGTGGCTGCTTTACATTAGGAACATCACAACTTTGACCCACTTGAAACTTATCCCCAACATTTTTAGTTTTTGATTGGAAGAACTGAAAAACAAGGATTTCATATACTTAAGAAGATTAAACTATGACTTTAGTATCTTTGCAACAGTGGCATGAGACTTCATCCAACAGGAGTCCCACAGGTACACTCTTATAAATCTTAAGATCTTATGAGAAGTATAAAAGTGACTGTTAGCAAATGAGATCATTTATGCATAGTAAGTAGTCTTTATAATGTCAGAATGTGGTAATTTTCTAAGTTTTATCTACAATAAATTACACCTTTCATAAATATGATTATAATTACTCCACAGCAGAAGATAACATCAATTAAGAGATGAAATTATGAAATAATGCCATATAATAGTTTAAAAATAATATAATAATGTTAACAGAAACACAAGTCAGTTTCATTAAGCTTCCTTACGTTACTTGACAGTTTTTTTTCCCCAAATTCTCACTATATACTTTACGTAATAAAACAATGATGCAATTCTAATCCTACTTAAAAAACTGTTATATCCCAATAAAAATAAAAATTTTAATAGGATTATACGTTCAAAAAATAAAGAATTCTAAACAAATTATTTTCCCCATTGTTTACATGCATTATTTAATGCCAGTGCAAAGTATACCTAACAAGAACTTGAACACGTATACATCAGCAAATTTAGAACACACAAACATTTACCCATTATTGTTTTTAATTCAACATTATGTTACTTACCTCTTGAAATAATAGTTTCTAAACCAGTGCCATTAATGAAGGCACGCTTGATGGTTTGCGTTTTCACATCAGTCCAATACAACCGCTCCTCAACAGCATCAAAATCTATGACAGTCACATCATCAATGTCAGGAACAGTAAAGGCTGTAATGAAGTTGAAATAGGGGTTGTCTATGTCCACTCCTCTTATTTCTGAACGTCTCGCATAAAGAAGGAATTTCTTCCTTTCTGTTGGAAGATAGGAAAATAAAAATCACCTCATGCTCTTCACATCACTGCTAACAAGAGTAAAAGTCATTCATTTGCAAATGTGTAAATAAAATTTGTATGAATGATTTAACATCTCCAGGAAACCTGCACTTAGTGTTATTTGAGAAATAAATTACATTACAGAGCATAAAAATAACAGGAAAATATATTAATTCTGGGTACAGGACAAGATGGTTCTATGCTATTATATCAATACAGTCCAGCAAAGCTGTAAGGGAAGAGCTTAACATTTAACTTCTTATCCTAATAAAAAAAATTATTTGAATATTCTAACACGCTCACAGAACATTATCACAGATACGTGGCATTTCCAAAGGGAGCAGACTACCATCTAACAAAGTTTTCCAAACAATACTCAGTAAAAACACCACAATAAAAGGCAAGGCAAAAGGAAAAAACAAAGCTCAATAATTAAAGCTTAGACATCATTAATTTAAAAAAAAACAAAACAAAACAATAAACACATTAAAAGCAAAAAAAAAAAAAACCACTACTTTTTATCTCAGAAGTCTAAATTATTGAAGCAAAGGTCTGTGTATGAACTGTAAGGGTAACTTCATACCACAATATTCTTGACACAATAAAACGTTTTTTCTCGAGGTTTCCTTAACATGATTAATCAACACTGACTAAAGTAATGCTTTACATAACAGGTAGTGGGCACAATTTCTTGACATTTCTAGGGATTGAAAAATAAAGTGTTCATTAATATATATAAAGCACTTCTTCAAGGCTATATGTCTAACATTTCCTTCTCATTTTATGTAGGTTGCTCCAAAAGTAATGCCTCCTATTTATTTCCACAGAAACTACAACAGATACAGTGAGAACAGTAACACAATTTGGTAGAGCAAGTACTCAGCTAAAAAGCACTGTTTTTCAAAATAGTCAGCACCATTAGCTGATTCGTGCACGAGTTGGTCAAAGTGCTCCTTGTTTAGTGGCGTGATAGCTATGCATGACCACCCTGAACATGGCTTATCTTTCACGCCACTATCACCTCTGCTGAGGTTTCTGCTGAAACCATCATCCACTGCCTCCCTGTGCTCACATCCGCTCTCCGATCTCCATAAACATTCAGCAGAGATTGATGAATGTCAATGGGTGTCGTTTTTTTTCGCATAGAGAAATTCAATGACACACTTTTCCTCCATATGCACTTCCATTTCAGACACTGTTCTGTCAGACTGCCCCTCTGCTGCCATCTGTGGCACAGCAACAAAATGAAATAGAATACTGGTGACAAAGTTCAGCCTCTACCACCATACCACCAATATCTGCCTCTGATGCCACGGGCCAACATTATAAAATAGGAGGCATTACTTTTGAAACAGCCCTAGTTTTTTTCTTAATCTTGAAAGTGATGCTCAGAAAATCTTAGAAGAACGGATAGAGATTAACGCTCATAAGTATATTCTTGCTATTCAAGTTACTTGACTCATCATTTTCTGATGAACCTTATAATATAAGTCTTTGTTAAATTCTGCTAACATATCAAATATATGAGCAATAGATAAATTGTGGTAATAAATACCAAAGGTACACACATCCCATATAATGACTATAAGTTAATACTTCTCAAAAACTAGACGCTTTTTTTTAAAAACTATCATTAAAATGCTCTGCAGAGACTATTTCTAAGACTATTTTAATTTGCTAAGTTCAAAGAATTAAGATAATTGCCAGGTGTTGGGAGAAAAACTTACCATAACATGTTTTCTTGTCTAAAGAAAGTTTCATCAGATGTGGACATGCACATGCAGCACTTCTGTTGTGATTGATCAGGCACATGTGAGAACATGGACCTCTGCCCTCATTAGCAGCACATGGATTTGAAGCTAAAATCGTATAATGAAATACACAAAATATAAAAACAACCTTCAGAACTAGTCATTTTTCTTTCAGCATCACATTTCTTCTCATTATATTATGACTATCATCGCACTCATCCTAATTTGCTTCAGTTGATTTGCACTGGAATCAAATGACAAGATTCTGTAAGAAGTTTAAACTCATTAACAGTTCAAGAACAACTTTTTTTTAACAAGAATCTGCTATCACAACTCTAAGAAACACTTCATTCACTTACATGTGAAAGAAAGCAATAAAGATAAATACAACATTTATGAGAAATGCAAACAGATATCAAGATGTACATCCCATTTTACAATACTGAAAACTGTTGGTAACTGTATAATTTCTAATCTTTATGATTTACCCCTCCTTCAAATTTCTCACTGAAATTTACAGCTATTTGACATTTAAAAAGCTAACTGCTTTAAGTGTGATTATTTTAATATTAACATAATTTGATGACCTTATTCACTATTGGATTCACTGAGTAAGGGTAAAACCTTACTCAGGTTTCTCTTTAACATTCCTTGTTAAGGACAGTCAAGAGATAAATGAAACTACAACTGTACTTATTTAGCAGCTGCTAGCAATATGACAGAAAACTGCATGAGAATCTTCTGCTAACTTAATAATTGCTAGTGATGTGATTTTTTGGTGACATTAAAATTTGATTGTGAAAGGTCCCACTTTAACTACCATGCTATCAACCTTGTCTCATTAGCTAGTGTAAGGTATCTCTTCTGTCAAAACTGTGAAAACTACACTGGCTAGAAATTCAGAATATTCTATTTGAAGAATCGCTAAGACTATTGAGCATGTACTTTAATCTCTTTTTCCAGGCAAATAATGAATAATAGACAGACTTTTTTTTTTTTAAATAAAAAAACCTTAAACCACCACCAAAATTATCATTGTAACTTCATGAAGCCAGGGGATTTTTTTTCGGGCCCCCCCCCCCCGCAGAATCAGAATGGCCTGGGTTGGAAAGGACCACAGTGATTATCTAGTTCCAACCCCCTGCTATGTGCAGGGTCACCAACCACCAGACCAGGCTGCCCAGAGCCACATTCAGCCTGGCCTTGAATGCCTCCAGGGATGGGGCATCCACAACCTCCTTGGGCAATCTGTTCTAGTACGTCACTACCCTTTGTGTGAAAAACTTCCTCCTAATATCTAACCTAAACCTCCCATCTTAGTTTAAACCATTCCCCCTTGTCCTATCACTATCAACCATGTAAACAGTCATACCCTTTCCTGTTTAAACGGCTCCCTCCAAATATTGGGAGGCCACAATGAGGTCTCCCTGAAGCCCTTTCTTCTCCAAGCTAAACAAGCCCAGTTCCCTCAACCTTTCCTCATAGGAGAGGTGCTCCAGCCCTCTGATCATCTTAGAATCCCAAAGCAAAAGCAAAATGGTCCTTTTCAGTGAGAAATTAATTTTGCGGTCAATTTATACCATTAAAATGTAAGCAATTGTACACTCCTAATCACGAGGCATAGAATAAAAAAAAAAATTGGTATAATGAAGACATAAGCAGCATAGTTCATTTCGTTAAGTGTCAAGCCATGTCAAGTGACTAAGTGAATTTCAGTGAATTCAATGCTCCCCCTTGATTTGATCTACTTACTACATCAGTGAAAAACATCACATGAAAAGATAATTCGAAATGCAGAATTTTTACTTTGTTCAAAGAAAAAAACTTTCCTAAGAGACGTTTTATTTCAAGCAACTTTATACCATTCTCTTCTAAATAAGATGCGCTGAAATTGCTTTTAAGAGCATAAAGTGAGATGACTGAGGACGGCGCTACAAAATCTTGAAACTGTTCTTTCAGTCCTGATTCATTATTGCACATTTACAGTTCCAGAGTGCTCATATAGAGACATTCCAAACATGAACGGAAAATCAGAGTGATTTTTCCATTTCAAAAAAAAAAAAAGAAAAAAGGAATAGCAACAAGAAAAAAACAGAAGATTAGCAGTGATGAAAAGGGAAGCGAGATGAACTGACTCACCAAGACAAATCTCTAATTAACAAAATCAATTAGTTTGAAATATACTTCCTCAATGCTGCACTTGCCCGCAATATAGTAATCAGCTAACTAGAAAAAATGTGATGCTTGAATTTCTTTGGGAAATAGCTCACACTCAAGCACTAAAATCTGATGGCAAACTAAAACTAACCTAAAACATTTGCCTCTCTCATCTAGGCATGCTTCCTTAAATTGATCTACATCCCTTGAATCTTTTAACTACTTACTTGTCTGACCAGAACTACAGGAGGAATGAAATTCTCAAAGCCTCAGATTAATGGATTACTTAAATTCTATCCAGCGTTTTTCATTATTCTATCGTAAAGTCACAATCTTCTACACTTTTCTGGCAGCTCTCTCCCAGTCTTTGCCATTTCTCCTGCTGTTCCAAGGCTTAATGAAAAAAACAAAAACAAACCATCTCACATCCTCTCTGTAATCACTTCTGCATCTCTAACAAGACAGCTGGGTCAATAGGCATAAAAATATTGACTTGGTAATGAGTTAATAGGCCTTTTGACTGCTAATGAACTATAAACTCCCTTTTACCTTTATATCATAACAATATTTGATTTTGTCTTTTCCAAAAATATAAACATGTTTAATTTATCATCATCATCTATCTTGTAACTATAGCAATAATGTGGAAAAATTAGGGTTGTGAAGTGGGGCAGGGGTGAGCGAACTCATAATCTACAACTTCATATAAAAGACAAGAAAAGTGAACTTAAAAAAATAAATAGAAATTATGAAGATTCTATGAGCCCTTCAGGACCAGAGTTAATGGTTAATGGAATATTCATATTAATAAATCATCTACCTCAGGAAATAACTGATCAAAAATGAGATTTATGTTTTGAGAATATTGTGAAGGATGTCATAAAAACGTGTATTGCAAGAGATCTCAGGAGATCATTTAATGATCACTCAGTGATTTGATCTGCATCTTCCTGGCACTGTTGCTGGCAGAGTTTAGCCACAGACTTCTTTTAGTTAGCCTACCTTTACTTAGAAATAATTTTAATAGAACCTCCATCTCTTTGTATGCAAGTATAAACTTGGATATTACTATCTTGGATATTACATTTTAAACTCCACCAAAGTTGCTCTTTAAGCATAGGATTCAAATAAAACACCATACAGAAAAAGAAATACTAGTTATCAATCATCAAATCATTTAGGTTGGAAAATAACTTCCAGTACAAACATTGAAGATCATTAAGTCCAACCATTATCCAAAAGGCAGAATTATGGTTGTAGTGTTCTAAAAATCTGTGTTGATGTGGACAAATATTACATTTCTTTCTTTTATAAAACACGGACTAGAAAACTTGTGGAAAAATACAGTGCTATAAAGCAGATGCATTTATGAACACTCATGTGTGGAACTGGAAGAGTATATCACCATAATCTAAAAATGATGTATGGCAGCACAGGTATATATTCCTTTCATATTCGTACCACTTTCACTGCGTAATTCTAAGTCCATTCTTTACTTTCTAATAAAAAAATAATTCTCTCGAATTAAAACAGGTATGCAATTGGCTCAACTATCAAAACTTTCGTTCATTTCCCTGTACTAGCTCTAATCATTCTTTCTAATTCTATTGCAAACAGCCATATAACCACTCTTTACTTCCCTTCTCCACGCCATCTTGGATTTCACAGACTTCCATCATACAGAAACCTACCCATAAGATGTATTTCAAGAAGCAGCATTTTACCTTTCTTATACAAAAATCTTTCCCACACTCTTGATCAGCCTGTCAAGCACACTCAGAATGTTTCATATGATCTGCTTAAAGTATTTAAGATGTGGAAGTGCTACGGATTTATAGAGCATCACAGTGCACTATTTGTGGTTCTTTACTCCCTTACTGATCCTTTTCACCAATCATTTTCTTTTTGATCACTGCAATGCACAGAACCTGCATTTTTATCCACCTGGACAGCCTTTTGCACTACTTAATTGATTTACACTCCTGATTGCTTGTCAATCTACTTCTCCTACAGTACTGCACACAGTTATATGTCACTCTTTATCATATGTCCTCTAGATTGCTGCCTAAAGCATTATTAAAAAACATTTATTTTTCTTCAGCAGTAACCCTTAAATAGCTCCAACCATTCTATAACCAGTTGAAAGATGAAAGATTACCCTTACTGCCTCTGAATATGCATACAATGTTGACCAACTTATCCTCCGTATTAGCCTCTTTTTGAAGACTTTCTTCTCAGGATCAGATTGCAGCTAGATTTTTTTTTTTTTTAAACCCTACTACTTTAAAAATACATAGAATCACAGAATTGCTCAGGTTGGAAAAGACCTTAAAGATTACCAAGTCCAACCACAAAACATGACTAAACACGTGACTAAGCTCTTTCTACACTTTCAAAGATGTGCACTTTTATCAAAATGATACTTCTAAACTGCTTACAGTCTACTCTCTATCTTACTAAAAACAGTTATAGATCTAAGCCTCTGTTCAATGCCGATACTTCCTGTAACGATGCTTCTCATTGCTCCAGAGATCCTTCCACCATACTTGGTCAAGATAAAATACCTGTTTGTATCCAATTAATTCATCATTAATCTTTAGCATCTGCAAGCTAAGAACTGATCAGAAAATGCATTCGTTCTAAAATACACATTTATTGCCTACATTAATTGTTTTAACTTCACATGTAATTGCTGAAAGGAATTAGTATGCCATGGAATATGTTCATACCATTTATATATTTGCTATGAAACAAAATAGACAACAAGAAATGTGAGTAGCTTTAAGTTGTCTTGGTTCTTCGTGATGCTGTACTGTATAAAGTATGATAGATTTATAGAAGTTCTGAAGCTCTTCTTAACAGATCTCTCCACTTCTTCTTCCTCCCACCCATGCCCAAGCTCAGGCAACCAAAAGATTGGATTTCATTTCAAGCTGAATGAAATCAGGCTGTTCACATTTACAAATAAAAATTTCTCATTTCCCTTTCAAACAGAAAACTGTGAGAAAGCTGACAGCTACAGGAGAGTACACAGTTTGAGATGAAAGAGTACCACAAAAAAGAAAAAAACATAGAGAAAACTGAAATTAATGATACTAGCTTAACAACCAGGAACAGAGTACACAGAGTGCCTGACTTTCAACTGCAAACTGATATGCTAAGGCAGATAAGAAACACACATGTAAAAGAATAGAAAATGGTGTCAACAGGGCACAAGTTACAAGAAAAAACCAAAGGCAGCAGTACTTTTAGTCAGTGGGTGCTATGAGTTACAAAAAACTTCACAGAACTCAGAAATTTACTGTTAAAATACGATAAAAGGGAGGGATTCTTTCCATTTTGGAATTCTAAACTGCATGCAATCTTATTTAGTTTACTGTACACATTGCCACGAATTCAGAAGCATAGTTAAGATAGAAACCTGTAACATAATGATTTTCCTCTAGCTCTAATAAAATTTCACTTAACATACGGTAGATTAGTAGTTAACACAGTAGATTAGTAGTAAAGAATTGCTTCCATCGAAAAAGTATTAATGAAATCAAACTCAGAAGGCCATCGATAAATTGAAATATGGTATTTTCTACATCATAAAACAGAACTGCAACTATACAACTTGATATTTTAATTTCTTGATACTGTTAAAATACAGTTTAAAACTTTTCTACAGCTCATACCTTTGCTTAGGCCAAGATATCTGTGACTATGGAATGTTGAATATCATCACCCCAGGCATCTGAGGTCTCTCTCTAAAATCAGATAATCTCCCAAGGCACTGCCTGGCCCCAGTCCAAACAGAAAATCACTGTTTTGTTCCTCTAACAGAAAGAAAAAGCTAACAGGAACTCTTCTGCTACCATGAAAACACTGAATATAGAACACAGGTCCTCAGACACCAAAGTGAAGAAAGTGACTAATTAAAAAAAAAAAAAAAAAAAAAGCAAAGAAACATTACCTTAAAGTGATACACAAGTGAATATTACTTGCAAATGTATCTTAATATTCTGGGTGAAAAATTCTAAGATAAACTGATAAAAATTTTAGATCAGTTTCTATTGCCACCAGATTTCTGGAACAGGTATAGAAATTTAGCCAGAGAACCACAGAATATTCTGTGGCGAACTGTTGTTAATCCTCCAGTGGTATTTTTACTTTCCTATATCTACATGGAAATTAAGCATCGAATCATAGGATGGTGTGGGTTGGAAGAAACTTCAAGGATCATGAAGATCCGACCCCCCACCACATGCAGGACCACCAACCTCCATTTCTAACAGTAGACCAGGCTGCCCAGAGACCCATCCAGCCTGGCCTTGGTTGCCTCCAAGGAGGGGGCATCTACAATTTAAGTCACTATCCTTTTTAACATTCAGATAGTATATTTAGTATCTGAAATTGCATACACATTTTACTTCACAGAAGAATTCATCTTCCTTTAGAAGCACAGGACAACTAACACTCATGTTTGCTTTTGTCAGATGAACTCCTTCAGTTTAAAACAATATTAACTTGGAGGCTTTTAAAGTACGTATTGCTCTTCACTTCATTTTTATCAGATCTAGAACAAGATTCCAAATGGGCAATATTCAAGACACCGATCTTGATCTCATGTTTCTAGCTTGAATAAAGAGTCTATATCCACTCAAGTAACACTCATGCTAAAAATAACATTCAAATAAAAATAAACAGTTAAAGGCAAATCAATATACAGATGCATATACATATGAATAAAATTTTCCCTCTCATACAAATAACGATTAACTGTTCTATAAAAATGTCACCTTGTGGCTGACGACTTGGGTGATATATCTGAAGATCAAAGGGCTGAGCACTTGTTTTTTGTATGACGCTGACATTCTGTCCAGTCCATTTATTGGCTTTTGCAAGTGTATTGGTCCGCCAATCTGTCCAATATACTTCACTCCCATACAAAGAAACAGCAAAGGGGTGAGAAAGGTATTCGTGACCCCGTATAATCTCTATCATGCCGGTTCCATCATATAATGCAGAATAAATAGCATCTGATCTACAAGATAAACCCAAACTTCAGATTACATGAAAATAAAAATAACACCACTACAGAACCATTACGACACTGGAGTAAAATGTTTTAAGATCTTATCTTTACACTGAGAAGACAAAAATTGTTTAGAGAGCTATCTATCATCAACTTCAGACCTGATTTAGTTTGTGCTATTAATTTTTTAAGTAGGATGTGAAATGTTGCTTGTACAGTGTTTGAAAAATTCAAATTTAATTCCATAATATGATAAAGAAGCAGAGAATTTTACATTCAGATGAACTTAAAAGAAAAAAACAAAACATTGAATTGCTTAAGTCTTCTGCGTATTAGTGTCTGGGAGCACTAACAGTCAACTGCTTTTTAAGTCACAGGAAATCATTGGGCCACATATACCACAGCTGGCAGGGCAGAGGACTCGCTCTCCAGGCCACATCCCACCACCCCAGAGCAAGGCAAACACAACAGGACCCAGTGGTGGCAATTATGATCAACCAAGAGTTCAGATCATCAGAAAAATTTCTGGTGGTGAGACAGGTGACAAGATCAGTTGTGGATTAAGGTCTGGATAAACAGGCTCTGCTGTCAGGCAGTGCTGTGGTTGGGCTGACATGGGCACATGGGCAGAAGCAAAACTTGCAGAGGTAGGTTCCTGCCAAGTTTGGCCATAGCCATTACGATCTGCTGACCCACTCAGGGCCTGACATTAGCTCATTTAAAGATCCCTTCTGTCTCAGGAACCGAGGTAGAATTTCTCATGGAGACTCTTGTATTTAAACCCAAATAAATGTATTCATCCACTATGTATGAAATGTACTTCCATACACTCATATATTGACAAACTCTCATAGTCAGTAGCTATCCACCAAAGACTGCAAAGGACAAAGAACTGAAACACAAATTATTTACAATAACAACGCAATGAAAGGAATGAACATAAGATCCAATTGCACACAAAACTCTTTAGGCACATAATATACGTAGCCACATTACACTTTCAGTGTAGTTCACATTGAAATAAGGATTTATAAATAGATAACCAAGAATACAGTTATAACTTTACCTGGCATCTGTCCATACTATTCTTTTCTCAAAATGATCCACCGTGAGGCCATTAGGCCAGGCTCCGGTATCCATATCTTTATATATGATCTTTCTTTCCGCTCCGCTCATAGAAGCGGACTCAATGCGAGGAAAATTTGCATCCCAGTCTGTCCAAAATAGAATTCTAGCGAGAAAAAAATAAAACAGATATAAGAACATATTCAAAGCATGTAGGAGAATTTTAAATGCTTTAAAAACAACAACAACAAAAGTTGGAAAGAAGGTACAATTATTCATTTTAAATTAAATGAAAATGACTTTCCATTTAGTGCTTGTGAACAGTAGTATACCCTGTATGTGACATAAGGGCATAAAATGGGCCAGTTACCACCATCCACATTAAAAAAAAATCGAAAGAAAAATGCCACACAGCAAGAAGATGTTTCGTAAACAAATAGTATCTCCTGATTAACTTTTTCTGAACACTTACAGTGTCCATAGTATATTGTAATAGGTGGAATTTCACTTATAATAGGCTTTCAAAAACTATAAGTTAGATACTATAACTCACAGGAGAATGGTAATCAAATAATCTTGCATTTAAAATTCTGTATTTAAAATATTTCTCAACTTGAAAAAAATAATCCTTTTCCAATTACCCATATCTGGGATCCAAAGCAATAGCTCTTGGATGTTCCATAGCTCCTGCTATTAACGTTGTTCTCAAAGTACCATCTAGCTTTGCAACTTCTATTTGGTCCAGATTGCTGTCTATCCAGTATATGTTTCCTGCAATCCAGTCTACAGTAAGACCTTCAGGTGTCGCAAGGCCATGTTGTACTACCACCTCAATGGCACTTACAC
This sequence comes from Lagopus leucura, assembly GCF_019238085.1. Taxonomy (NCBI): domain Eukaryota; kingdom Metazoa; phylum Chordata; class Aves; order Galliformes; family Phasianidae; genus Lagopus; species Lagopus leucura. The sequence continues at coordinate 4,688,145 of NW_024962273.1, read as the reverse complement.
CTTAAAAAGAGAAAGAGTCTTAAAAAACTAATATATAGTCTGATATGGTGTACATAGACATACAAGTGCATCATGTGCTCTTGGACTGAATTCTTGATTAATCTGATGGCTGGCCATAATCTTTCATTCCAAGTGACATTTTGTCTTTGCAAATGTGACAGACTACTGTAAATAACCATACTTCTTGCACTGCTTAAATAAACTTCATTCTATAGGAAACAGAACAATTTCATTCTTTGACAGTTTACTAATTAAAGCCGTGGAAATTTCTATGTAGGACAGATCTCACACGGAGTCCTACTTCTGACATACCCATGCCCTGTTACCAGGGACCAATTTTGCAGCACCTCTGAAGGATGTACTCATGCTCTGTTTTCTAATGCACATACTAGAAAAAATTCATGCAGATCTTTCATTTTTTCCCCAATCAAGCAAGAAGAAATAAAAAGTTTTGTTCTCATGGCATCAGGAAGAAATACCAGCCCTTTGTTTTTTTTTTTTTTTTTTTTTTTTTCTCCCTTCCACTAATAGACTACCGCAAAATGAAACTTTTGTAACCAAATATTTCTAGCAGTGCGCCAAGACATACATCCTTTTAGCTGTTTTTGTGAATGCTACCTCATTAACAATTTAGCATAACCAGTATTCTGGAACTGCAATTGTTTTCAGTCTTAAGAAATTAAAGATTAAATCCATACCTCCATTATCAGAAAGCTTGCCTCTGTAAATTTTGTCCTCCACCACATCTGTCCAGTACAGTAAACTCTGACTGAAATGAAAATCAAGTGCTATTGTATTTCTTAAACCAGGAACTAAAAGGCTGTAGTCACGTTTGTGAAGATCAATTTTTCTGATCTCATGTCGAATAGAAAAAATTATGAAAGCTTCAAATGGATCTGGAAGCAGAATATAACACATTTCAAAAGAATAATAAAGAAAAGATTGTTATACATAGCTATAAATGACAATTGAAATAAGAACAACAGAGTATTAAAACAATTCACTTCCTGATAGAGCGCCTTTCAAATTTTAGTCCCATAAACATCTCACTTCTCTACCATATCTAACAATATCTTTGATCAGTACAAGAGATACCAAACATTACAATTGGGAATATCACACTCAACTACTGAAATATGTTTTATAGTTACACCACAAATTTTTCCATAACTAGATCTTTAAGTCTCAAGGTATAAAATAAACTGTTTTCTCAAAAGACTCAGAAAAAAAATGATTAAATTCTACATCATTCTAAAAGAAATTTAATTGAAAAAAAAAAAAAAAGTACTAAAATAAATTCAAGCTTTTCCCAGTTAAAATTAAGTGATTAAAAAGCATCACTGCAAACTACTAAGCAAGGAAATAAGCATTTTATACACTTACTGATACACCATGCCACAAAACTCAATTACTACTGAACTACTTCTTCCTTTGCTATTCAAATGATGTTCAATTTGTGCTTGTAAGCCTATATATTATACATTATATTATACACATAAACATATATAAACAATCACTCCATAGGTTAACTTTATTATAAAATTGTTTTCATTGTAATTATTACAGACTTTAGATGAGGGGAAGATTTCAAGCAAACAGATGTAGTAATAAAACAATGAGAAAAAAAATTGAAAAGATTAGATCTTTCTTTTTCTCCTTCTTCCTTTTAATATTGCAAGACTGTTGGAAATCCTAACAGAATTAAACCAGCTAAAACCAATCAAGAAAACAATCAGATCATTCTTTTCTCCAAGTATGTACCCAGTAGTATAAAAAATAAAATGAAACAAAATTAAAATATACATACATAGCTGAGTTCCCACTGCTTAGAAAATCTGTAAAGTCACTTTTTAAATGAAACCTGAACTGTGTGTTTTAAACTTTTATTACACCAAGTTCTGAAAAACAGAACATAATAATGAAATTTAAATATATTTCAAGAACATTTTTTTCCTTCCTATCATGATGTGAAAGAGTTCAAGTGCAATATATCAGTACAACTTATTCTGAAGGATGTTCCAACAGAAACTAACAATATGGAAATAATTTATATTGACTTTCTATTTGAATAATGGAGTTCTGTAATATACTTTTAGCTCAATCAATACAATTTTTGAAATGAATGAAATGTTCTTTGAGAAGTCTGTAATGTAACAATACATGTGCCAGAACAATAAAAAAATCAAACTACTTGAAAACATGAAATATGGAAAAAAAAAAAAAAAACACACTATAGCACTTAAGATCCTCCAGAATGGAAGAGAAGCAGAACTAAAGAAAAACGGGGGAAAAAGAAAGACATTGCAAGAGTCATTAATTGAAAAGCTAAAACACAGATCAAAATAGATCTATTTTTTTTTCCTTCATATTTTATTTTAGATTTGATGGGTACTTATTGAAATGGTTTGTAAAACATTTTGAAAAAGTGCAGTACTGTATACTGACTTTAGATGTTACTGCAGTGTACTACAAAAGTGTACACTTGCATATATACACAGTCTATATAAACTCAAGAGTTAAAAATTAGCAAAGGGCAAAGTAATAATTTTATTCTGAATGTGTTTTTCTCCTCCTGGAAGAAGGATTTCTGGTTACTGCTTTAACAATGCATATTTTCTACCAGTTCAAGAGGTTCAAGAGATAAAACAAACGCGGCTATTGTAAGAATTATACCAACTGGTATTACTGATGGCATTTGGCGTTACTGGGGACTGTTTACCTCCAGAATTTCTATTTCATCTCTAGTTGTAGTAGACAAAACTATAAGCCTTTATTTAACATTCACATAAGATCTCGTGAAGAGAGATGTTAAGCGCAATGGTCATTTCGAGGCTCACAAATCCACAAATGAGATCAAAATTGGGATCCCTTGACTGGTTTACCAAAATGCGATTTGTACAATCAACAATTAGTATATCAGAGATTCTATCCTTTGGAGTATTCACCATACCTTTAAATGAAATAAACTAAAATTATTATTGACTCTAAAATCATGTGTCTTATTTATACGGAATTATTTTCTTGCTGCTTTGATGGCATTAGGATGTAATCTTCATGGTTTATAAAGAACAGTATCACTTTTCTTTATACTAGCTGACATCTCCAGTCTCAGATCATATATTTAACGTTAAATTGTCTGACAAAATCTGTAAAAATCAATTTGTAACTTTAGATTCTTACCAACAGCCAGTAAATATTAAGCAGAAATATCTCATGGGCCTAAGAAAAGCTAAATAGCTTTAGTCTCAATTTTCTTACTTTTCAGTACAGAGAGTATATTTCATTTGTATTGCGTTTTTTTCACTCCCCTTAGGTTTCAAATATTAGATTAAAGAAAGCATAAATTACCAATGTTCGTTACTAGCCTTTCTCTATAACACTGTTAACATCTTTTTATAATGTTTTTATCCCTTCGTTCCTATAACCCAGTAAAAATGTGTTTTCTGAATATTCAGAAATGACAGTGATAAAATAAATTTGACTGATCAAGGGTCAAAAACATTAAAGCAGCCTAACAAAATAAGAACTTTAACTAAGAATAATAATATTTTGGACATACAGGCCACAGTAACACATCAGTGATGTGGGAGTCTACTATCAGCATAGCTCAGTGATAGCTCAGCAAAATAGATATCTAATTTCATTTTGTAGTAGCAATTACTTACATACTATAATAACAATTATTGTGACAAAAACTTGATTTGGATGCCATTCGTTAAACGATGTTCCCACTGGATTAATATAAACAAGTTCTTAAAAATATTAAGAAAATTTCTCTTCAGCAAAACGCTCAATTTGTAAGCATTTGCTAAAAGCCCTTTAATGCAAGGATACAATACTAAATTTTCTTTGTTCACCGTTTTGGAAAAGATAAATATTTTTTACTACATGCAATAGAGACTTCATTAAAATTGTCACATAACTCTACAACATTGTACAAATTAGGTCAAGCAAGGTCAAAGCAAATGGATTAGAATTTGCCATATTTTCTGAAATATAGATAGTTAAGATGACTGCTAACGAGTAAATTATTCCAGGTGATTTGAACTGAGAAACTTGGCCTTTTATTTCTAACTTAGTGATTTAATTATTTTACCTATAATTCACCTGAGGAAACACTGAGTTATCTGTAATAAATGAGAAATATCTTAATCATAAAAGCTGTTCAATTATAAAATATCCAAATATTATAAAATAAATTATAATAGTTGTGAAGACATTTTGACCCAGTATGGATAAGATACTATCAAGGAATTAGTACATAACAGTCTTAAAGTGATACTCTGAACATCTATGTTATTTTCAGCTTTGTGCAGGAAAGTACTGATGTTATGACAGCGTCTATCTCACATACATGTTTTCATTTCACACACATTCACATTGAGCTTAACAGACACCCCTAACAGTTTCTGAGACATGCTTCAGAACAGAATACTGAGCAATGAAAGGAATGTATTCTCCTCTCCTGCTTTGGCTAATGCTGGATTTCCTTTGGTTAGTAAACTGAACCGGTTTATTGATGACAAAATCAAGTACCAGAATATTAAAGGTTAAAAAATAGCTTATTCTGTGAGTGCTAACTGACAGAAGATAATTGCTTTTGCATGTGCATATATTTGCAATTAACATTCCAAACTCTGAAGTACAAGTTTGCTATGATCTACAGCTGATACGGGCTACCAGTAAATTTGGATAACACCTGAACTAAACAAAAGCCAGCACACAGGAAGCTATGATTTCCCTTATTTGAAAAAAAAAAAAAAAAAACAAACAAACCAAAAACAAACAAACAAACAAACAAAAAACAAAAACCACAAAAACACAAAAACACACCCAAAACCAAAACAACACAAGTCCAATTTATAGAAAGACATGGGATCACCAACAAGAGGCTGATCACTCCTAGAACTGTATTTCTGTCCATGGACTTCACAGTCTGGGTAACTCAGGAGAGAGGCCCAAAGAAATGAAAACAAATATCCTGAAAGTTGGGAAAGGTTCTGGAGATGCATAGAGAGATATGTCATGAGATACCCAATGTCCAGTAGTGCCCAAAAGCAGTAACTTGATGAACCAGCGCAAGTAAAGCCTATATTCAAATTAAAAATCAGATGAAAACAAACAAACCCTCTCACACTAAATTAATATCTATTAATATCTGGATGTGTTAAAGTCAACTGAATTTCAGCTTACCAGTACTAATACAATTTTCTCCATCCTTACTGAGCTTCCAGCCTTCATAACATGAGCATTTCACACTATTTTTATGTTGTTCACATACTTGACTACACTTAAGGTGCTTGGTGCAATAATCCATAATTTCACAAGTTTTGTTGTCTACACTGAGATTGAATCCTACGGGGCACGAGCACACAATTCTTCCTCCAGGAACCACAGAACACTGATGACTACATCCACCATTGTTAAGCGAACACTCATCTGAAAGAGCGTGGAAAAACAAGGGCATTAAGGGCTGCAAGGATTGTTTGTTATACTGTATACTTCTGAAAGACAAGGGCTACTAAAATGCAGGAAAAGCCTCTAGGAAGAGCAAACAGTTTTAAATCTGCTAAACAGCTTAATGTATTTATTTTAAAGCTATAGAATTCCTATATTTAGCATAGTATCTTTACTGCAAACTTTCAAAATTTTAGCATGACACATGTACAATATATGTATATATTTTCCCAGACTTTCATGTATATTTCATTGACTTAAGAAGTATCCATAAAGAGTTAGCCCAAAGACTATTTTAGACCAATATCCCAACTCCAGAGGTGACCAAGTGCTAAAAAGTTGATGCACATAGAAATATGCACACAAATACTTTCCTTGCCTCCAACTACTTGAACTTCTGGGTTTGGGAAGGCTTCAACGCTCAGTCTCATGCACCTATATCATAGGCAACCCATTACTGAAGAAATGTGTACAAGAATTAAAAATAATAGTAATAATAGCAGTAGTAAAAATCAAGATATCTTTATACATGCTGTTACCATCAAGGAGACACGTAAACTCCTTCAGACATACAAATTCATTCCTTTGTGATCTCTTACACAGCTACTGAGAGGATTCCTTTAACCCAAGCCTTTGTAATTTGAGAGAACTGCACATTACTTTCAGTACTTTAATAGATATTATAGATCCCTATATTGTTTATCTCCAGGAAAATAAAGACTTACCTAAGGAGCTACATTTTCCCTTATTTGAAAAAAAACAAAAACAAAACAAACAAAACAAAACAAAAACAAACCAACCAACAGATAGTTCACTCAAGTAGAAAAACAGTGTGATTTAATTTAAAAACATCCTCACATACGGAACTTTTTAAATGGTATCTTAAGGTTAACACGAGAACTTTTATTTGAAAGAAAGTATTACAACAGATAAAGAAAGAGAAAAATGTGTCTAAGAAATACCACAAAGATCGCCTTCATCAGATCCATCAGGACAATCTCTTCTCCCATTGCAGAGCTTCTCAGGCTGTAGGCAGATGGAGGTATCATTAGCACAAGGGTATTTTGGTGGTCCACACATATAGCCCTCGCAATTATCCTCATCAGACTGATCCTCACAATCAATATCGCCATCACATAGCCACGCTTTGCTAATGCATCTCCCTTGGAGAAAAGAGACAAACACAGGAAATCAGACTGCAAGTAAGCTTCAGAAAAAGCCTTCAGTAACATTACATGGAAAATTATATTTTGTATCATGTTTTTGTATTAATAGTACTTTCCTCTTGGATGAACAGAAGAAAACCAACTTGTACTCATACTCTGAGGAATAACCCACATCAGTGTTGACAACCCAATTCTCTAAGTAATAAAAAAAACCTTTTTTTTTTTTTTTTCTATGCTGAGTAGAACTACATACAGATAGAATAGACCCTCATAATTTCAGTTAGGTATTCCAAATCATGCCAATTATTTTCTATTCTTAACTTCATCTTTTCTTCCTCTCTTCTTTTATCTTCTATTCCCATCTGCCTTCCACAAGAGTAGTGTTTCACATTCTGTTAATGTGAGTTTAGGAAACAAAAAACTTTGTAAGAAGTATAAACAACACATTCTTAGAACATGTCAGAGAAATAATTCTCTTTTACATGGAATAACTATAATAGATGAAATTTCTTCCAAGACTTCAGTTTTGCCAAAGCAGCATTCTGATTATTTTCTTCACTCTTGAAAAAGAAACAAAAAAACAAAAAGCGCTTTTGTGCAGATCATCAATATTTGGAAATGTAAAGCAGTTATGACACTTAAAGCACAGGAAACCTCAAAGCCAGGGATTGTCATAGGTGAAGAATAATAGATGGCTAACATACTGCTTACCAGTGTGTGTGTGTGCTCATGTTTATTATCATATCTCAACCCGCATTTTGAACTCTCAAGCAGAACAGAAGCGACAGGGTGACAGGTACTTATCCCTCCAATGAATAAGGAGACTTTGCACTGTGCTTCTGCATATAAACTATTTAGTTATTGAGGCCTATCTATCAAGAATGGGAAAGAATGAGGATCCACTGGAAACAATGTCTCTGGATTCCCAGGCACTGGTTGGTGATAGCCAAGACTTAACTGCAAGGTTAGTACAACTGCCAACTGTTGCATAACATGAACTGACATGTCTTTCTGTCTAGCTTTCCCAGTTCAGATGAGATCTTCCCAGCAAGAAACTGAGACTGAATATGACTTTGTGGGGGCAGTAAGCATGATAGTGTGAAATAACTACAATAAAACTCTGATCTTACTGGTTATTAAATGCACCTGAGTACCTATACCACTACAGGCTATTAGTAATTCTGTGTTGCAGAGATTTTGTAAAGATTTCCACGAAATGTAGCATCCCTAACTGCAGCTCTATTGTCTTCCACAGCACTGTAGCAGATTAATTTCTTATAGCGGAATTATTTTCTAGTGAAAGATTAACATAATAGTTTGCATTTGTTGTTTTTGCCTTCTTTTAATGGGTAAGGGGCCATCCTCCACAGAGAATGACAACTGAATACAAATACAGTGAAACAAGAACAATAAAAAAAATATGCTCCTGTAAAAGCAAGGCTGCTCTCACTTTCAGTGAACGGCAGTTAGAATTGAAATTTCAGGATTATATGACAGTGAATGTTTCAAACAACAGAACATAATTTTACCAGAGCAAAAACTCACATGGAAACTCAAACAGGGAGAAATGTCAGTTAGAATGAGAAGCTCTCCCCTTTCTCTTATAATAGTCAGTCCCAAATATCCTACACTGAAAAGATAAGAATGAACAGACTCAGGAAAACAAAGCTTTATGTATTACATGTATGCTGTTTATTCTCACATGCAATCAGAAGTGTTTCATAGAAGTGTCTATAGTCATTATCTTGAAGTGAACATAGATTTAACATATTATTATAATACAGCAGTAGAACGCAAGCTACTGGAAAACACCAGTGTCAAGCAAACTAGATGGGTCCCAAAGTAAACTGATGTTGCCATCAATAGAGTTCTTAATCTGTTGTGTTTTTGTTTTTTTTTTAATCTTTTATACATACAAATATTTACAGAGCAAATCAGTTTTTCCTCCTTTCTGTTACTCTAATGAAGATATATGTTACAATAAAAGATCCATCTTTCTCTATGATGGCTATGACATGTTCTTAAGTAGAATATATTCACAAGATATAAATCTTGAACAAAATTTGAAAGGGATGGACTTAATGAAATACTATGACTCTCCTGAAGTAATTACTTAAAATTCACTCAAATATTTGCACTTTAATTCCCCTTACTGAAACTTACACTTTTGGCTTCCAAAAGCCTTTACAGTAAATTTCACTAGTTAAGTGCCCCAATAGCAATCTTTTATTTTCCATAATGTAAAGTAGTACATCAGAAGTTCTGAAGCAAAAATTATATGGGGAGTTTGATTCAAATGCTTCTTTTCCATTTCCTACAAATATGTGCAAGTACAGTAGAGAATTAGCTTTTTAAAAATATATATATATACACATTTTTTTTAATCACACTCTTCCATCTTTCTTGAGATACTGCGCTCAAGAAATTTTTGGACTGATGATTTCTTAAATTTCAGGAAACCTGCTTTGGTGGGAAGTATTTGCATTGAGTCATCTTAGATTTGCTTTTGGCTGGCAAAAGCTGTAATGCAGGTTTAACCTCATTCATGCAAAAATATGCATGTTCTCATCCAACACATTTAACAAAATGCCCCAGCTGTGCTAGTCAGCCAATTATTTGTTTTGTAGGAGACTTAAGCATTGAGACTACCTTCATAAGCTAATTTCTAGTATTTAAAAGCTTTTTGTTTAAAGCAGATATTTATAAGTGCCTCCTGAATGTGAGAAAGGGAAGTGTTTCAGGGTCCAAAGATAGCTATTATCTCAGAAAACAAAAATGCACACTCAATGATACCTAAAACTAAAGGTTAAAAAAGCTATAAAAAAAATAAAATCACACAAAGAATTTATGTACGTTTTTAACTTCTTATAATGCCTTTTTTCTTAAGTTCTTAGTATCAACTGAATCCACCCACTTGAGCAGTAATGCTTTAAAGAGCTCAAAGTGAAACAAGAGATTGAGTAGGCATGGAACAAGTAGAAATAACCCTGCTAAATACATCCCTAAAAACCAGTATCATTTCCCCCCACCCTATGAATTCAAGGCATCTCATGTTCTTACCATGTCCTCTATTCTTCCCAAAGTCATCTCAAGCCATCTCTCCCTACAGTAACTCCTCCTCCACAGCCTTGAAAAGTTCATAGGTCTTTCCTAGTAATTTTCCTCCTCTACATCTTTCAGTAAAACCTTTGTTTTTCTCATTGTCAGTTTCTTTGCATTCTCCTCTACTCATTACACTTCACAATCTTCCATTTTGAATCTTATACTCCATATTCAGACAGCACTGCTTGCTGTTGCCCTCCTCCAGTGTTATTGTGTTGGTCACTTGACATCTACGTTCTTTATTTCACAAAATAACAATGATTACTATCTGGCAAAAAAGTGAAAAATAATACTCCACCTGATAGTATTAAAAATGATAAGACACAAAATTAACTGTTTCTTCTAAAAAAGCAGTATGACAAATGTACAATGCAGTTCAGAATTCCTATACATGATATGAAAGTAGTCATGATTCTTTTGAATTTACCTCCACAGAACTACTTGACTACTACCATAGAGTAATTAGATTAATTTTATAACATTGTAAGTAAGGTTGAACAGATTTTAATCTTGGTCTATTCCTGCTATCTTCAAAGTAGAAAGTCTGAATAAAAAGGATGGATTTATGCAGTACATAAAACTGAGATGAGGTACATGCTCGTAACAATTTTGGAGATGAGAATCTGAATTTAGAATAGTAATTTTAGCCTAATCTAATTTAGTCTAAGCTAACTTAGAAGTAGCTTAATCTAATTTAAAAGCAGAAATGGGTTAGAAGCAGCCCAACAGTGCTTATGTCAGTCAAGTAGCTACTATATCTCCTACCTTACTGCTGTTCAAAACTCTAACACATTATTTATCACATCATTACAAACAACTGCATGATGATAAAAAAAGAAATGATAACCTGATATCTGCTAATGCAAGTTAATAGATCTGTAGAGCTTTGGTTAACTCTGGATACCAGTTTATGAACTGCTCAGGTTGTAGGGTAACAGCGTGACAAAAAAGAATAATTAAAGCTTAAAAAGAAATTAAATGTTTTAGTTTATTTATAAAAAGCTGATTGAAGAGACATGACAGATTTATTTCAACATTCAACAACTTTTTATACTAGTGAAAAGATGAAGGCAATCAACTACGCTTGCAGTAGAGATTCAGATGACAAATTAGGAAAAGTTGTTCCAACTGTGAGAGACAAATTACTGAAAGGCTTTATAGAACACACCCTATAGGATTTCTTAACAACATGTCAGAAAAGGGCTGGATATTACAGATCTTAGAGGCTACCATTATCCTAAATAGAAAAACCACTTGCATTAGGAAATTGGACACCACCAGGTAGCAATATATAAGAGGAAATTAGCCAATTTCTCTTAGCCCTAACAATTCTCACAAATACAAGACGTTGGTTACTATTATTTCTTTCACATATATTTGTTCATACGCATTCTTAAATACTTTTAGACAGAGTTTACATAACTAGATCTCAGCACTTCCCATGCTTAGCTATAACACAGATATGGTCTCCTTTCCATTAACAACGTCAGGTAAAATTACTACCTATTACAAACAAAATTTAAATTAGAATGTCTGTAAAAGATGTTTTTACCCTCAATATTTCATTAAACTTTGAAATGAAATAAAAAAAATACAATTATGACCTACATTCATTTTGTGTTCCATCTAAGCATGACTTTGAAAAATCCTAATGCAAATGTTAGTTAAGTCACATTCTTTTCCAAATTTTTAATGAAGTATTGTAACAAGATTAGATTTTAAGCTTTCTTTGAGAATACATTTTTTCCTCTCAACATTGCAGTTCAAATTTCCAATGCTGCAGTTCTAATTCTTTGAAGTCTTCTAACTAATTACTTTATACCATTTCAAATTACTTGTAGTGCCAAAGACAGAAAATGAAAGAAAATACCTGGACTTTGAAGTACTATTAAATGCTACATTTCAGTATTTGTTTTGATGTGCTGTCACACAGAACAGTTTGAGCTTCACGTAATCTCAAAAGCCTTCCATTTTATATTATAAATCACAAAACAAGTTAGAACTTATATTAATATTGTGCTCCTGGTTTAAATAACATCTCAAGTTGTATTAAACACTAAGGAATATTCCCATTGCACCCCTTATTAGCAAATCACACGGAGAAACACAGATGCAGTGTGAGTAAACGAGAGCATGATCTACAAAGACATACCTGTACTCACACAGGAGAACTTTGTCTTTTCATCACACAGTCGTATAGTTCCGTTACAGCCTTTTTCATCACTACCATCTTCACAGTCCTTTTCTCCATCACAGCGCCACAGCTGAGGAACACAGTTCCCATCAGGACTGCACTGAAATTCCTTCCCGTTGCATCGCCCAGGAGTGGGAGTTGCTTAGAAAAATAAGAATTACACCAAAGAATATGCATTGTGAGTTTTTTCCATGCGAAGTTTACAAGGAATAAGAATCCCCTTTCTCAACCAAAGCCAAAACCACAGTCCACAGGAATAACTCAAAACCTACTGTCCCCTCCTATCTCATCAATCCAAAAAGCCTTCAGACAAGTATTTTGAAGAAAGGTCTTCTGTATCTATTTACAAGTGATAAAATGTGGGAAGAATAAGATGTGGGAAGAATAAGATAGCTAACCTCCCTTGGTGCAATTTGTTCTGGTTTCGTCACTGAAATCTCCACAGTCATTGTCACCATCACATGCCCAATGGCTTGGGATACATCTGCCATTATAACACCTGAACTGATCAGCAGAACAGGAGTGGATGCAGCCTAATTCATCACTTCCATCGCCACAGTCATCATCTGCAAACATTGATTTTATTTACAAGACACAGAATCTGAATAAATGTGCCAAGAGAAACAAGCTATTTCCGGAAAAGAAAATAACATACGGTAAATAAAACAGTATTTTTGTTAGCTTCCCACAGGTATATGGTAAAACTATTTCTAATACACAGAATCATCACTTATCCTGAACTGGAAAGGACCCACAAGGCTCACTGAATCTCACTTCTGGTTCCAGGTCAAACAAACCGATGGATCTCAGCTGCACATGCCTTGCCCTCTAGGCCTTTCCCCATCTTCATAGCCCTCCTTTGAGTGCTATCTAAAAGTTTTATGTCCTCATACCATGACACCCAAATTCAATGCAGTGCTGGACATGAGGCCACATATTGAAGTGCAGAGCAGGACAATCTTTTTCCTTCCCTGGTAGCACTGTTGGTCTGAGGGTCCCCCAGGTACACACAGTCCTTCTGGCTCCAGGGCATACTGCTAGCTCAGATCCAACTGCTGTCAGCTAAAACCCTCAGATTCCTTTCTGTATGGCTGCTCTCTAGCATCTTATCCCCCACTGTGTTGCGCATACAGCCAGGATTGACCCCTCCCAGGTGCAGAATCTGGTATTTTCTCATTTAACCATGTGGGAGGTGACTGGGCTGTTAGGATCTTACTGTAAGGTCTAAATGTAAAGGAACACGTGGTTCCTTAACTCCACTAACAGAACTTGTTGCTCTTTCGTTTTAGATAGTCTAAAATCATTACATTTATTCACACTTATTCAGTCAAATATACCAGTAAGAATTAGAAATCTGTACACTTTCCTTCATTTATTTTCCCTTTTAAAGACAGACGCTCCCAAATTAAACTGTTTTATTTTATCCTTAGTGATACCTTACTTTGTTATAGCCATTACAAAAATCTTATTGCAGTTCTGGTACTTTTAACTGTGATCACCAAGACGCTGTATAAACACTGTAAGGTTTTCTTACGCAGAATTTCAGCAAACTGTGATAATTTAGGGAAGCTGCCCATCTATAGCTATGAATTTCTTTCAACCTCATAAACATCACAGTAATATCACATTATGTGGTGAGTGAAGAACCAGTCCAATTTTGTTAAGACTGGTAAGACATCCCTCCCACACCACAATCTTTGGAAAAATATTCACGTGAAGAGACACCAAATACTTTCCCTTTATGATGCTACTACTATTGTCCTAAGTCTTTCTAGACTTCCCTTCTGACGATTGCCATTTATTAAGTGGAAGTTGCCCACAAATATGGTAGATATTTTGTCACCAGCGCTGATTTGTTTTCTTAAAGCAGAAAATACATGAGCAGTGTTGTTATTTTTTTAAACAGTTGAAGATTACATCACACTCTATTCTACAGAATAAAGTATTTGCAACTACCACCATATCCATGGCACCATTTCTGACAATCATTCAGTTTTGCTGCTTTCTCCATTAGGTAACTTTCAAGTATTGTATTTATTCTCTGACCAGTTACAAATCAAACAGTCACAAAACAATAACAAAACAATATCTGCTGTTTTTGTTGTTGTTGTTGTTGTTGTTGTTTTTGGTTTTTTTTTTTCAGATATTGAACACTTAATACTTGCCTGAATCACAGAGCCATTTGCTGCTAATGCATCTTCCATTTTTGCAAACAAATTGAATTAGTGGTTCACACGTTGGGAATTCTGCAAAAGCATTCAAAACAAAAATCTAATATATATAGTCTATAGTAATATTTTTTCACTGTCCCTGCATGCATAATTTAAACAAACCAAATACACTGTATGAAGTATTTGTCTAAGACACTCTAGAATGGAAGAAACGGTAAGAGAATGAAAAGAAATGATAAAAAGGCTTTTAACATTAAATTAAGGCCAATATCTATCCTTTCTCAATGCAGATCAATGAAATGCATTCTCCTGTGTTATATGACATGGTCCTATACTCCCATCATACAAGACCTGTCTTTGCCATTAATGATACAAGCTGTGTTTTCAGCATTTTCATTTAGGTAAAAAAAAAAAAAAAAAAAAAAAATAGTTCTTCAAATGCAATGGCTGACAGGAAATAGAAGACTGTAAAATGAGAAGGTTAAGCACAAAGTGAAAGAACAATCAAGAGATAGAAGTTACCGCACAATGACGTAGTAAAATACAAAATCAAAATGTCAGTATTTACAATCACTTCCTATGTGTATTCCCATTAAAAAAAAAAGTAGAAAACTAAGACATAATCATCCTTAGAGACTCAGCCATTATTCCGTTACCATTTCGTTTTCATAATTGCCTAACACATTCTCCATAAAACAACTTGATTTTTTCCCAATTTTTTCTTTTGAAATCAATGACAAAGGTATGTGCATTAATGCCAACTAATCTTTGCATTATATCAATTGGAAAGTACAAGACACACTTCACAAAACGTAGAAACTCATAGGAAATAATCTGGAAGTCTAACCATCTGAAGGGAGTAAGGAGCAGCCTAAAATCTAATCTATATACAGACCATTAAGAAAGTAAGATGCTTCTCAAAACCCATCAGTTACCTAACGTAAATCAAAGACAACAACAAGGACAATCTACCTGTATTGCTACGTAAAGGCAAATTTTTCCTTCATGGAAGAATTTCAGGCTGGAAATTCTTACAAAGAACATCCTAAATGCAACAGAAAGTAATGTCTGAAATGGTGCATACACCTGTCAGCTACATAAAAACAGCCAAAAAAATCGCAAGAAGTCAACAAGTGTGTATATCTCACTAGATGCTGTAAGCTTCTAGTCCTGTTACAATTTCATAATTGAGTCAACATAAAACTAAAACTTGACCTCAAGATCTCAAGAACCAGGACACTTTTAAAATATGTCAAGTAACCATAATGTCTCTACAGATTTTTAGTCAATGAACCTCTAATTTAGATATGCTGTCCCTTGCTGCCTTTGGTGTAAATAATTCTTATGGCCAGTCAAGGAGGATTTTGCCCTCAAAAAAAAAAAAGTCATACGTGAAACAACAAACCAGCTACATTAAATAGTAAAGTTCAGAGATCACCAAGAAGATTGTCATAAGATTGGAACAATTAGTTTTATTGCATCAATATAAGAAAGGGGTGGCAAGAAAATTTAGCAATAATATTTTATCAATCACACTTAAAAAGCTTTATGTTGTTAATAAATTAAAAAGAAAAAAGATTTTTCTAAGAGGAACACTTTACAGTGACAATCAAGTATCTGTTCTGATACAAATAACATAGATGTTCAAGTATAATGGTACTTACATATAGATATATACCTTAGGTGTTCCAGGGAAAGCTATGAACTTTTATTTTGTTTGTTTTCTTATATTTTTAGCTTTCCTATATTTTTCTACAAATTTTCCTCTATTTAATTTTTCTTTTTTGGTCCCTCATTGTCCTGAAGGCCATCCCAGCAGTCCTTTCCCTTTCCCTTTGTCACAGAGATGCACCTCCTGAAGCTGTTTCACAGCCATCCCTGCGCTGACTCCCCAGCAGACAGGCAAAAAAAACAAAGGTGCCTCTTGAGCTCACAGTGAAGTTTCTCCACAATGTGAACACCAATCTTGTTTCTCTTTGCTATCCAACTGTCCTGTAAAAGCTCTATTGCTTTGATATTTCTTCACTCTTAGGTGATTGAGTGCAAATGGTATGGCAAATATACTGATGGACACAAAACATGATCTTAAGCCTTATTTCCGTTATGAAAGAAAGAGGAAAAAAAAAAAAAGTACATTCTGTTCTCAATCCTTCTTCAGAAATGTCATGGTTCTTAGTAAATGTGGTTGTATTTTAAGAAAAAGTGTGTTTAGATACTGGCATCATTTTTTCCAGTACTGCTCACTGCCGCTATAGACTAACATAAGCACACACAATTTCTTGAACCATTATGATCCAAAAGTTATTCATTGCTAAGAACTGGTGCACTTAAATATGATTTGTAATGGTGGTAAAAAAAAAAAAAAAAAAAAAAAAAAAACCAAACCACTGAATAAAAAAAATGCATCTTAAACTGTTTTGTAGAAGAAATCCGAGTAGCTAAGTATCTTTGATAGTTAGAATGCCTTTCATTAGCCATTAATTCACAAGAAAAAAAATGAAAAATATATGTTTAACATATCTGTACAGCCACAGCACTAAGGAATAAATGAACAACATCCTCAAGTACATAATAGATGTAAAGTTTGACACAACTGGTAAATAGTGAGTGAAATAAACACTAATTAAATGAACTGGATAAATATTCCAGATAAGCTGACAGAATATACTATATAAAACACATGGAAAGAAACTACAAAGAGAACATTAAGATCTGTAAATTGATAAGCTGCCCAAGAACACAAGGTATGGCTAATAACAGAACCTATCAGTATCAAGTGTCATGTCATCATTACACAGAATGGAGTAATTTAAGAGACTGTAAGATAAGTGAGTCCAGTGAGAGGGAAAAAGTAATGTGAAATAAGTCAAGGGAAAGAAGGTTAATACTCCCAGAAAAATATGAAAAAAAGGATATATATGTATAGGTATCTTGAAAAATCTTGAATGCAGCCATAAAAAAGAGATAGTGAGAAGTATGGCCTTAAAAAGTAACAACAAACTCAACTAATTAGTATTAGCTGGCTGCCAGTCACGAAGAACTCAAAATTAAACAAACTTAATAGATTATGGATGAAGAGAATTCACTAAATGAGTCCTATTCCATAGACTTTCTCACAGCTGAAGTCCTTAAGATCTATCTTCACGAAGCATGCACTATCAGCCACTTTCATTTACACATTTACTACTTCTTTTCTTGTTTTCCACTGGAGAGGAATATTCACTTACCACAGGATGTCATTTCATCAGTTTTATCTCCACAGTCATCCTCCCTGTCACACAGCCAAGATGTTGGAATACAGCGTCCATTCCCACAAGAAAATTGGTCGATCTGACACGTTCTTGCTGTCAAGACAAAACACTCCAAAAATGCAAGGGAAATGGACTAAATCTGTTAGATCTTTTGGTTCAAGTCTGTATGTAGAAGTCACAAATCTAGGTGGTATATCCTGGACTGGCTCCTCATTTCACTTTAACTAAACATCATTCACCTTCTTTGATTTCAGAGGAAATTGAAATCTGCAGAACTCTGTCCTATCTTTGAATCATACACTTGTTAGTGTGAATACACAGTATTAGTCAGTAGAAGAACAGTAATGCTTGATAAAACAAGATTAGCGCTAAAGCTGAAGTGAATCAGGGTATAAAAACATTTAACGTACAATTGGAAATTTACTTGTTTTAAAAAAAAAATCTGTATTTCCTACTATAGACAATGATGTACTGAGAGTCATACTTACACACAATAAAACAAACAATGCATGCAGTGTGCCTGGCCTCACTTTTCCATTTGTAAATACACAAGCATAATGATCCATTGAAGTACATGATGTATGCCTTTCCTCTTATGAAACATATCACCAAAAGAAATTATACTATGCAATTACATACGTATAAACATAAAAAGCTGATCCTATAACTGTATTTATTCAAAATGTGAACTCATCACTAAAAAAAACAGAAATAGAAACATATTATGATTACAAAACTTGAATATAAAAAGACATCAATATGTATTACACTCTGTAATAACTGTGATAGTGACGTGGAATCTATAGATTATAGCTAAAGCTACATAGAGGGATACATAGCTAGAGATTTTTTTGACAAACCGTACAAATAACCCATGAACTGATCATTCCATACATGAGAAGTTAAATCAAACAAAACGAATCCTGGGAATTTATGGCAATGCTGCCTATCGCTGCATTTCAGTTAAAGAGCCTTCAGCCACTGATGTCTAATATTTTGCACAGCAAACATTCAATGACTGTTTAGCATACTCTACTGACAAGAAGTAAACATCATAGAATTGGAACTCCATGATTTATTGCAGTAGTATCAATGAACAATCTTCATCTTGACATTTCCTTAAAAATCCATTAAGCAGAAAATAAATTATAAATGAAAATAATTTTCGAGGTACCAAGGGGAAACTGAGTAAGAAATTATGCTTTTGTCAGCACAAAATAAAATTTACTCATCAGAGCATGTTAACGAACAATTCTAACTGCCAAAAAAGATTTAGCAGGAACAAGTTTGTACCTAAATAGTACTTTGACAGTCAGCCCATATGGACAGATTAAGTGCTGAATTACTTTGGAAAGCACAATCAAGCACAAAGATGAAGTAAAATACAATTTGTATTCCATCTTAGCGGCATCAACATCTGAATTAATTTAAAATGACAATAATCAGATTACTAATAGCTGACTGGTTCAGTACAGCACAAAATTGCTTATGGAGCTGGAATTAAGTAAAGTTTTTACCTGCACAGGTTTTATTTGATTCATCTTCATTATTACCACAGTCATTAGCTCCATCACAAAGCCATCTCTTGGGAATGCAGCGATTATTTTGGCACTTAAACTGATTCTCAGGACAACTATGATTGACTGGGGGGAAAAGACAGCAGAGTTTTTTCCTTAGAAAACAATCAGAGAAAATCAGCTGAAAATAATGTATTAAATAATATTCCCTGGTGGTGCAGTTAGCATGGTTATCCTTGATATATCATCATCATCACGACACGAAAAGTGTTCAGCAATAGAATCAATAAAAAAATACTGAAGTACTTAAACAGATCTCCAATAATTAGAGAGTACATAGTAATTAAAGAATACATAATAAATTCCTATGGAGACCCTCTTTTATTAACCACTAAATGATAAAGGATAGCAACAGTTTACAACTACAGACAAAAAGATATCAAAAGGGAAGAGGTAAAATTCCAATTCCAAAATAGTTCAAACGGAAGGTTGAACCCGCATATCTGTAACATATTATAAACACCTGAGTTGAAAGTTTATCACAGAATGTAACAATCTCTGAGATTCAACAGGCTTAAAACACAAAGGATGCATTAAAACAAACAAATTTTATTGCCTGTACCATGTATGTGATAGAATGCATGCCTGGGAGCATGGCACTCAAATGACTGACAATCTGAATACACATATCCATCGAATAAAGCAGGAAAGAATGTTTTCTTCAGGGCTTTTTTTTTTTTTTTTTTTTTTTTTTTTTTTTTTTTAATCTGGGGTGGATCAGGGCTGTGAATTTTGGAGGATTAGGTTTTTTTTTTTAATTAATACAATAAAAAAGTGACATAAGGATTCAAGCTGCAAAAATATAACAATATGGTAGACAGATCCATCATGTGCAATGGTTTTGCTATCAAGTTCATAATTATGATCTGTGTAAATAATACTGCGAATAAAAAATCCTCAAATAAATATATACATCATACATGTAAGTTCTCAATGAGTTAGTTAGATAGATAGTATTTTCACAATAGGTTTAACGTTATGAAATTAAAATATCTCCTGAACTGCAAAAAAATGCAGCTGACCTCTGCTCTCTCATGAGCCAAGTTATCATATAGATGCCAGCAAACATTTGTTATGTGACACTAGGTGAAAGAACAAATACAGCTCCAACTATCCCAAAAATTTAACTGCACATGCTATTTTAAATTTGAGTAAATCTGAATTAACCAAAAATTATTGAAACCGTTTCTTTTTCTAGCTACCTAATATCATAAGAGGCAAGAAGACTTTGAAAGCATACAAGTTATGTACATACAACTGGCCTGCTTTCCTAGCTGTAACAAATATGTATGTTCAGCTTGTATACTAGTAACAGGGTCTATTCTTAGAAGATCTCACTCACCTACACAAGAGCAGTAAACTAAGTAGTTTCAAACACCCAGTTAAAAACAAAAATCCCAAGCTCTTATCCACCTACTCTGGTCTCTTTTTTAAAGTTTAACATATATCTGGAAACAAATGGTATTTAAAATGAAAAAGGACATCTTGCAGGCTTATCCCTGACATTTCAGTAGCTTTTATCTTTGACCTTTTACCTATTCTGCCTCCTGAAAACAACAGAGAGTTAGTGTGATACCAATCGCACATGAACCCTTCATGAGTGTTTTATGTGGAGGGTAAAATATCATTGGAAGTAAACATATTAATAATTTCAGCAGAACAGCATTCCAAGTCTCATAATACTTATAAAACAACCAAGCTTGCAATCTAAACGGAGCTAAAGTGTGTTATAAACAATCTGATAAAAATCAAACATGAAGACTTGCCTTAAATCTTACTTTGTTAATAGAGACATAGACATTATTTTAAATGGTTTGTAAGTTTTACTTATGTTTAAAATTTGTGTACATTCTGGTCATAACTGCAAACCTTATGGACTACTTCCAGAAGAACCACTGAAGTTTCTATAGTAACTGATGAAAAGAAATCACTGTTAACATGCTGGACACAAACCATGCATCATACACGGATTTGGGACTGTATGATTTCATTTGTATCTGTAAAAATCCTCTGGGTATCAAAAGCTTCCATCAGTGAGTTAGCCTAAATCACACTAATTGAAATAAGAATCAAGTCAACGTTGTCAAAAGATTTTCCTTCTCGCTGTCTTTATTAGTTAACTCATTGCACTGCTGACTATTGTTTCAATGCAACTCAGACCAACAGAAAAAAAACACCTTAAAAAGAATTTAGATTTAAATCAGTAAATGTCTATTTCATGGAGATATCAAAATTTATAACACACAAAAAATTAAAACTGGCTACATGTAACAATCATCAAGAAGAAGTTTTAACAGAGGTTCACCAGGTAAACGTGCATCAACAGCATCAAGCCAGAGCGAAATGCGCGAGATTTACCCAAGGATGTAAAAATATTTCTATCAGTGTTCATTTACTCTCATCCTCGTCAGGTTCCTGCAGGACTCAGCAAAAAAGTTGGGCATCCAATTTTGGACACCCAACCTCAACTTTCACTTGGCAACATTCAAACAAACAAACCACCACGTACTGGGGAAAAAAATAAAAGGAAATAAAAATAAAAAAAAAAAAAACCACAAAAAAAACCAGATTCAAGTTATTTTGTCTCAAAGAAACAAGAATGAGAGACCATGAGAAAAGTTTTCAGACACACAGAACAATGCATAGAGTAAGAGTGTATCAGATCTTTACATCTACAAGTGATAGGAAAAGAAATAATGTATTCTCATTTTTGTAGAGGAAATTTGGTATAGAAAAATGAAGTAATCACTGCAACGATCTGAGAACGGAAAGAGACATTTTCACCACCTCAGCTCTCAATTTATTGTAGGTTAGGTAGCCTGCAGGAATGACTCAGATACATAATTGTTATGCTTTCTAGCATTTTTCATTTCAATAGTGGCGCTCCTCTATTGTGAAACAAAGAAACAAACAAAGAATAATACGATTGTACTAAACCCACGTTTTTAAGAGTACATCTTGCTGAAACTGAAAGTATTATGTTGGTTTTCTTAAAACAAAACAAAACAAAAACTCCAGAACCACAGAAACATTTCAAGTAGGAAGGGACCTCTTGAGATCACACCGCATAATTTCTTGCTCAAGCAGGGTCAGCTAGAAGCACCCCAGGACTATGCAAATCTGAGTTTCAAATATATCCACAGATGACCAATCTATTGCTGTGTCAAAATCAAAGACCATTGACCATTACTCTTTCACTATGCTATGAAACAAGTACATGAGTGTTATTTATAAATACCAGTATCACTATACTCAGGAAAATAAGTTATATGAATGACTTAAAGGTTATGGTTTGTGTTTGGCTCTCCTCAGACTTCTATTTAACATGCATGTATTACTTGGTTTCCATGAAACGTGGATTAAAACATTAAAAAAAAAAAATACTTACAGCAGATGTCAGCATGCTCATCACTGCCATCCAAACAGTCATCATCTCCATCACAGCGCCAGCGATCATGGATACAGCGCTTATTGTTACACTGGAACTGTTCGGCTTTGCACAACTGTGGTGGCATTTCTCCATGTTTAACTACAAAATATAACCAAGACGCACAAATAACTTGTCAGCTTGATACAACAGAATCCTACCTCTACATGTATAGATACACAAATTATTTTGTTACCACTCATAAGGCGATGGAAAGCACAGCACTGACAGCAGATTAGCAAGGTCCCAAGTTGCAGCAAGTAAGGACTTGCTCAAACACAATAGCCACAGGTACAGAAATAAAGGAAAGAAGCTGCTTACCTTTGGAAGACCTCAGAGGTAGGCAGGGATCTCCAGCAAGATACCCTTGCCCCCAGTGCCAACCCTTGCATGAGATCTGGGAAGGGGTGTATCCTGGCTCCACCCCTTCCAATCAGTAAGGTACATTGCTTGCACCTGAGCTCCCCAGGTTGGTGCTGCCTTCCTACCAGGTGCTCAATCACTGCTTCAAACTGTGACTTAGCATTTCCACTACACCACTTACCAAAACAGTATTTCATAAACTTCACATATTTGAAGCAATTCCACCTAAAGCCCGCAGCAGCATGCAGATTAGAGTTGAGAGTAATAAATGGGAGAACTCAGAATGCCATTCAGACTTTTTTTAAATTTTAAATTTGTGCTTAAGATGATAGTGTGAAAGTACCAGTTTAAAATACTATAATGCTTTGCTGATAGTGAAAAGAAAAAAAAAATATTTTACAGACTATTCAAAATTCTGGTGCACATTTAAGGTCTAGAGAATGATTACTGAAAAGCTGATTCTTGTATCCAGGCAACACCTGCATTACGCACTGTATAAATTCTCATATATGAAAAGATAAAAATCTACTGCGGTAGAATTAAGTAGGAAGCCTCAAGCTTATTGATAAATCCAGATAGATACATTTCTCAACATGA
This sequence comes from Lagopus leucura, assembly GCF_019238085.1. Classification (NCBI taxonomy): domain Eukaryota; kingdom Metazoa; phylum Chordata; class Aves; order Galliformes; family Phasianidae; genus Lagopus; species Lagopus leucura. Next base: position 4,664,840 of record NW_024962273.1, on the reverse strand, counting down.
GGTTCAAAATGTTTTATGTGTAAAATACACATTACTTTAAGACCCAATCAGAAACCCCAAGAACTTTGAAAAGAATTGGGTGCTGACATGTGCTGGAAAAAAAACAAAACAAAACAAAACACCCCAAAAAAAAAAACAACAGGAAACCTGCTTGATTCAGATCTGAAGGTGTCTAACCTCTTTTCCTAAGGAGACATTTTTTTTCAGCAACAGTGATGGCTCTACTAGCCATGTGCTTGGGTCAAGTTCAAGGTAATTGCAAACTCAGTGCTCAACATGTCATGAAATAGTCGTCATGCTTTTCTCAGCTCTTATAGGCTTATCCCTGGAGATCTACATAGAGTTCTACATGTTGCACTTGAGGAAATGACAAATGAGACCCAGAAGAACAATAAGAATTTTTAATGTTAAAAATGCTAAGGCAAATATTTAAAAAATGTATTTCTACATATACTATCATATAATATTTCTATTCCCACATTTATTAGGAATGCTGAAAATGTTATTGGCATTTCAATGAAGATATCCAAGAAATACAAGTAAAAGATAGCTAAATTTGCATAATTTATGAGTTGTGTATGATATACATATAAATATATACCTCATGTATTTCCTGAATAGATTCAACATGAAAATTTTCTGTGCCAGATTTCAATTTGAAATACTTAGTTCATAATAATCTGATATATAAACTAGTTTATTTATATTTGTCATGAAATTCTGATATTTCTAATATTCTGTGAAAGAGACAATTGAAACATCAGAGTCTCTTATTGCATCAGACATTTCATCCTCAAATACTGTATGCTTAATTGTCTGTCTTTTACATGAAAAGAATCCTTTACTGTGTTTATCAAACTTTCTGCAATTAGAATCTTTATTGAAGGAATATCTCTGCCCTATGAAAATCACAAAATCCTATAAAGGAGAAGAGCTTTTTTCAATTTATTTTGAGAACTGTTTTTATCCCTTAACAGTGCTATCAAACCATATATTCTTTAAGCAGCTTACTTGTGCAGGTTGAGCTGTTTTCCTCCAAAAACTGATTATCAGCACAGGCACAAACTCTGCCTCCAGGAATGGCTAAACAGAGAGTACTGCAACCTCCGTTGTTAACACGACATGCATTATCACCTGTAAAAGCAACAAAAGTCACTTTAAAATCAACAGCCATGCTAGAATAAGGAGATGTAAGCACATGAATACCTTTTTACATTTATTTTCTTCTTTATTAGGGACTCATTATTCTCCTAGTTTCATTATTATTAGTTTTAATATTAAAACAGGTTGCAGTAAGCTGAAAGAATAAAAGCCAATGATACCATCCGTTCACCAGATTCTATGCCATTTCTTTCAGAAGATGAACAAGTATTAAAGGCTATTAAATATGTCACAGGTACAAATGCTGACAGATTGCCATACATGTAGTAGTTTCAGTAGAAACAGTCTGAAGTATACCAGCAGCTGCACATGCTAAAACAATGCAGCTGCAAATATAGACTTAAAAAAGAGGAAGAACACAGAAATTAGAAGTATAACAATATCTATGGAAGGCAGAGTTTTAGGCTTATATCACGGTACTTCTTCTGGACACATTCTATTTCTCCAACTTTTCTCCCCCCTGTTGCTTCTCCACAAACACCATGTGCTCTTCACGTGAAGATACTGACAGCTGCCAGGTGTTCTAATCACCTAACAAGAACTGCTGCACACTAGTTACCATACTATGAAAATATAACTGGGCTTTAAAGCCTTGGAACAAGGTGCCTGTGAGGCACCTAATGAAACAGTTTCAGTATATTGGCTATTACAGTTGAGCAAAGTACATTTTAAAGTTGTGTATGTACTAAGCAGCAATGAGATTAATAAGAAAATTTCCATTTTGTTTCTATTTTGTTCACAGAACCAAATGTTTCAGGAATAAAAACGCTTAAGGGTCTCCAGTTTTCTATAGGATCTATGGAAATGGAAACACTGTTCTACCAGTAGATGTCAAAAATGATAGCCCAGTAAGCTATTTAAACTTTTAGAACAGTATTTTGTTTATACTAATTCCTGATGCTTACTTTCATGCTTTCCATCTGAGGTGGCAAACTATAACCACAACTATGTTTTCACTAAAGAAAGCAATTATTCAACACTCATGTATGTAACAAATGAATATAATAAATGTATATAATAAAGGATTCCCAAAATTTCTTCCATAAAAACAAATCTGTAAATTAAACAGTGTGCGTTTTGTAAACACCATCCATGCTAATCTATGGCCTTATATCTTATTTCTCTACTGAAACAAGCAATATAAAGAATCCACTTTTCCACTACTCTCAAAGGCCATTGATTTGGATTCTAGATAACATTACCATGTACTATCAGCATGCTAAGTCATATGGTGCTGATGGACACCAGGGAGAAAAAGTTATAGAAAGAAAAAAAGGCCAAAAGAAGTTACGAACTTTCCCTGAGAAAAGGTAAATGCAATCAGGTATTTTCTGTGTATGAGCCAATGCATACATATTATCTATTTTATATTTTTCAGTTTCTTTCACGCACAAGGAAAATGCCAATAAGTACAAAGAAATACAGTTACAAATACTATTTTGTCTCACTGCTTTCAGTAACTACAAGATTGAAATATTAAGAAGTATCTTTGCTATGCCACAATCATCATATTCCTTTTCCTATCATTATTCAACCATTATTTCCAAAGTATTGCAAGCTTAGGAGGGAAAATGCCCTTTTGTAATAGATCTTTGAGAAATCATATCTTATTAATACCTTGCTGTTTATGGGGGTCGTATATCTGAAGCCCAAACAAAGGTGGTCTCTCACTTCTTAACAGTGTCACATTCCTTGTGATCAGATCCAGCTGGAAAATAGATCCATTCATATAGTCTGTCCAGTAAATATTATTTCCATGATGTGATAATCCAAAAGGATGGTTCAAATCTTTTCCACTGTAGATTACCTGCAATTAATTGGTCAGGTTAAATTTGCTAATGCACTACAGAGAACATAAAGGAGGACAAAGGAAAACTGATATGAGCACTGCACCAAACATATGAACTTAATGCACTAAAATTAAGTAGCATAGAGCTGATCTTTGCAACAGCATAAAAAACTGACTTCAAAACTTCATATATATATTTGTTTTAACAGGGTTCTCTCAAATAAAGCATAGGAATGCAGGAAACCATTCAATTATTATGTTCAGTAAACATCTGTCTTCTTCCCTACAAAGGAAGCATGGCAGTTTATAACTTTCAGTATACGTTAAGTATATCAAATATTTGCTTCTTGTAAAATGTTGCTGAAGTCATCTTCTGCAGTAAACACACATCTCAATCCAATATTTTGGAGTGATTATTACTTCAACTAGGTTTTGATTCAATATTTCTGCTTCCACCAAGAGCAAAAAACAGTATGAGTACCTTATTTTTGTTAAAGTGCAAATTATTGATTTCTGAAAAAATTCTCATTTATTTTGGGTTGTGGTAACTAAAAAGAAAAAAAGGGAGAGCAACAGAAAAAGAAAGAAGCTAAACACATGCCACAGTTTCTTCCCAAAATAATAAAGCCATTTTTCCTCATGTGAAGCCTATGAAAACAGGGTCTTATTATTCAGCAGTTATGGTGGGAGGCAAAGCCATCAGCTCTCACTAGTAATCCATATGTAATCCACGGCAGCTGCATTTACTATTTTAGACCTGTTCTATCCAGGAACTTCACAACATGTCTAGCATTGCAAGTAGACAAGGATCTTTAATTAAAAGATGTCTTTCTCCCAGTGTATTCACCCTCCTCCTGCCTCCTTTACAGGACCATGATGTATTGGAGCAAAAGCATTAAATCTAAATCCCAACCAAGCTATTGTGACAAACTGCAACACTATTGCATTGGCATAGACTTAACAGCAGATCACCCAATATAAATGATTTTTGAAGAAGTGTGTAATTATACAGAGACAAGTCCCAGGGAGAACCATACCTACAGTGAGTACTTTGAGATCTAAAGATCTGCATATTGGCCCTATGAAGGTCATCATAAAGAGGAAGTAATGAGTAGAATGGAAATGAAGTCACAGATTTGTTAAAAAGTCTATATAGATGTAAACGGATTTAATGTCTATTCACGGTACAGCAAAAAAATTCAGTTGTCAAGGCACTTAATTTCATGAAACAGATGCTATACCTCTCACAAATTATTCAATTCCAGACCATTTCAACTGTTTTCCATATGTTTCTTCTACTCTTGTTTTTTCTAAAAATTAACACAGAACTTCTATAAAGATTGTATCTAGGTATTGCAGCCATTATCAAGCACTACAACAATTACTGACTGCATTTGTTGTTTCCTCTCTGCACAGGACCACAAATGTTCCAATGGGGTGCTGGGACTCATTGAAAGCAGATTACCCAGTGAAGTTAAATGAAAGCCTCACTCTGGCAGAGCCAAAAGAAAGTGATGTTTTGTTTTATTTTACTGTAAAGCTCCTTGTAGCTCGGTGAATCAATCAAAATGCAATTCATTCTCCCATGAGAAAAATAAATTAATAAAAAAAGAACTTTTGTGTCACTTTCTAAAGCAAAGATGAAAATTTTGATCTATATTATATTCTCCTCTAGGAGACTGCCAACATTGCTTGTTTCAGCAGAGATGACACTGGACATGCCGCAGGGTTACGCAGACTTTAAAAAGCTTGAAAAGCATTTTTTAACATAACGCAATAAAATCCAAAGAAAAAGCATGCCTGTGGCAAAGCAGCAGTATTTTTCTTTTACCTTTCTTTCAGTTCCATTCAAAAATATTCTTTCAATGTGATCATAATAGGCATCACACCAGTATAACACATTGGCATGATAGTCCAGAGTTAAACCATTCGGCCAAAGCATCTTTGATGTTACAAAAATCTGCCGACTGTAGCCATCCATCCATGCCTTCTCAATTCTTCCCACACTGTCATCTATTTCATCTTCTTCCCAGTCTGTCCAATACATCCAGCTATTAAATTACAGAAATGAACATTCAGATGCCATTTTAATCACGTGAATAATTCTATAGACTTTTTACAGAACTTTGGAACAGCACATCCACAAATCAGAGCAATATTGTCTTTTCCACTTATTTGTCTTTTCATTGCTGTTTTTAAGTCAATAGCAATAGAAACTTTCCATGTGTCCACTGAGTGCTGACCCAATGTTTTTTTTTTTTTCTTGATAGCGTATGAACTATATGAATGCAAATGGACTTACATGATAAGTGAAATAATTGTTTCAAACCCTATTTAATCACACCGAAATTTTAACATAACATGGAATTTTAACATGGAATTTTGAACCAGCATTTTATTAACTTTGCCATAAAGTTCAAACTTCAACTGCTATTTTTTTGGCTAAGACTAATTTGCCTTTTTTTAAACTGTGCCTAGTATTTTCAAAAAGGTAGAATACACAAATTAATCATAATCTAGCTTAATAGCTACAGAATAACTTTGAAGTCTTGCGTATCTCCCATTTCACATGAAACAAGTCAAATCACTGAAGAACTATTACAGTCTGTCTCTTCTAAAAACATTGAGAAATATAGATGACTAGAAAAAACATCAGAAAAGTATATGCTAAGTAATTTTATCATAGCTTTATGGCTTAAGTAACAGTAGTGTGAATAACTGACCCCTCACCAAAAAATAAATGTACGTATGTTACTCTAGAAAAAAGTAAGCATCACAGTAAGTCAAAAGTATATAGCTCAGATTATTTCTTTCAGATACTGTCTACTGGACACTACAGATTATACCTTGTTTTTTTTTTTTTTTACTTTTCTAATTGAACTATTTTTTCAAGTCCTGTAATTAAAATTCTCAAAATCACCACATTTCCAAAGGAAGGAAATGTGAGTAAAAAAACCAAACAGTCTTTCTGTCAAATCCATTTCAAATAAAAGACAATCACGTAAACAATGTCAAACCCACTCATCAGAGATTGAAACCACTTCTAAGTCTAATGTGATCAGCATGCTTTTTATATAAGAACTTGGAAAAACAAATAGTTGTATCATCATATCCACATACCCAACATACAACACAGGTTTATGTAAATACACTGTCCTTACTCGTTTACTCTGCTCCAAGCCACCATACAGAAGGTTTGTTGTTTTTTTTTTTTTTCCCCCAATTCTTTCAATGTCTTTGCAAATACATACTAAGAATGTTGACCAATTTTTGCTCTATAAGAATTAAAAACATTGCTGCGTGTTTAACTCAAACAATGTTCATTTTCATCACAGAATAATAAAACCTGTGTACACCCTAAAGCTCAATTAAAGACACAGGTCACTACGTGATGTATTTTATTAGAACACAGAAATATATTTTGCGGCTATTTACATGAGTGTTGAAGAGCAATTAATGAGCTTTTCTCCATTACCTTTTCACCTGTACTTATTGTTGTTATCATGTCATAAGCTAAAACATGCTTATAGTAACAGACGCTTACATTAATGTGCTTTAATTGTATCTCAAAATGCTTCTGCATTGGTTAACTCAAGACTAATATTTTCTAAACATAATTAAAATGCCATAATAAAAGCTATCCCTCAGGAAAGGCTTCCATAATAAGTGTAATCATGAAGGGCGAGTTATTTTATTAGATAAGTGTTTTATATAATAGTCCTTTTCAGACAATACATCTTCATAAACTGTTTCCCATGCCATGCATTTACTCAGCTGGAAAATTTAACTAAGTGATTGCAGGTATGGTTATGTTTTACAGTCTGATTTTACATTCTTATAATCTGACCTTAATTACTGTAGCCTGTCCACAGTTGCTTCCATTCTTTAAAGGACAAGTGCAAAAGTGAAAACCCGACAGCATAAATGCATTCTAGTACTAGAAAAACAGAAATCTATCCATTGACACTACAGTTTCCTGCTTATATAGCCTGCCACTGAGAATTTAACAAGAAAATTGATCAGTGAATTTTTAGGTATACCACAACCATACCACTGTAATATCATGTTCTTTTTATTATCTGTTCTACCACAACTCATGATATTAGTAATGAAAAAAATCAGTCTATTTATTTTAGTAAACTAATGTGTACAAGGATATGGTTTTAATTAACTTGAGAAATTGAGACTTACAAAGAGAGAAACAAAACGGAGCATTATAAAGTTCACCTAATATTAAAAATACATACAGGTCCTATACACTCAATTTGTTCAAGCAAAAGGTGAATCGCATTCAAATTAACTTGACACCAGTTCAACTGTATCTGAATATGCACATTCTTTTGAAAGCTGCAGGCAAGAATTTTTGACAGGAATTAAGAGATATAGACTACTGCAGAATTTTACATAGCCATATGGTTTTAAAGTCCCATCCCAAGCAAAATTCCATATACTCTGAAGACATGAATTAAATAAAAAAGTCTACTTCATACCCATTGGCAGGATCAACAACAATTCCTCTGGGGTGAGACATGTCTCCTTCTAGCAACGTTTTCCGACTCTGAGCAGCTTTTTCCAGTCTGGCTACAGCGATTGTTTTCCTGTGGCCATCGTTTGTCCAATAAAGATTATTTCCAATCCAGTCCACTGCTATGCCTTCTACATTATCAAGATCTGAAAGAGAAGGGAGATGCAGTAATAATGTTTGATGTTACACACTCATGTTTTAACTCTATCCATTGGTGTCAGCAATGAGAAATTTATTCTAAATACAGTGGGATTAATTTCTTGACTTCTAAAAATATTTACTGAATTTCAATATTAAAGTTTACTGCCTCCTACCTGGGAGTTTTTTATTTTGCAGACGTTTTCTCTGGGACAAACTCATCAGTGATACTGCTTTCAGAACCCAAACACCTTTACTAACTGTGGCTCTAATAAACTATTTCATTCCCCACAAGAAACCAGTGAAAGTCTCCAGGATGAATAGGAACATACAGTACTTTTACCTACTAAAAGGTATGTAAATCACAATATACATAACAGCGCAGGATAGAAACCTTCAGCTTACTGTAAAACATAGCATGTATTTTTGATGATACACTAAAATATGATGGTTTTATCCAATAAATGAAATATTGGGCTTTTTACACACTTGCATGCAATAAAAGTGTCTATAAAAGGTACCACTACTATCTCAATAGCATTGCAACACGACAAGTGACTCCACAACCTCTCAATGGAACAATGTCTTTTAGTGTTTTGTAATGCCATCATATTCCCTACCAAGTCAGCAGAGCTACAATGCATTCAAACATTCTGCCCCTGCAACAAGTTTCATTTTTTTCCTAAATTTCATAACCTATTTCTTTTAGAAAACAGAAAAATGCATTGAAAATATAATATTGGGAGTATTAAGAATTAAGTCACAGATGGCTGCTATACACTAAAATTTGAAAATAACAGTTTCCTTAAAACAGATAATTCAGTAAGAATGTTTTCAATTTTTAAAAACAGAAAGCAAAATCAATCTTGTGGCTACTGACAGTTATAGCAAAACAGCCATATGATAACTTTAAAGCTTTTTCCCTTATCAGTATTGCCTATCTGAATAAAATAGCAGTAGAGAAACAGCACAGATTAATGAAAAGAAATACAAAGATAAGGTTCTTTTTAATATGAGAGGAAGGAAATTCTTGTCAATACTATATAATGATATATAAAGTAATTGAGAAATGATCTTGCTCATCTTGAACAACAGGTTTAGAGTAGTAGGTCAGGATTAGAACTAAAAGGTTTTGTAGCTTCAATGTTCTACGGTCTGTAACTCCAAGCGTGTAGTTGTTCTCTCATGCATATTCCTTATGTTAAATTAAACACTCATGGATGTGTGTATGTACTTGAACTCTACACCAGTGACCTGAACAGTAACAGATTTAAAGATATGTAGCATCTCCAGCTGCCATTTTTAATTAAGTAGTTTTTTGAATGAAAACCGAAACCTGATTATCTCTGTATTTATGTTCTTTTTTCAAAAAAGAAACTATTTAACTGAAGTATGGTGAAAAAATTTTCTTCCGTTATAATTATTTCACTTTTTTTTGGCATTCATGTGTTGATATGTTCAGCTGTAGAAATTAGTAAAATCAATGTAATAGCAAATCATCGGTTGATGATACCTTCTCTATTTTTTAATATAATATTTCAGCATTTTATGATTCAAAAGGTAAGAGAGAGATACAAAGGAACCAACAAAGTATCACGTAAATCATCTTTACATAAGAAACTAGACCTATATGTAGGAAACCCAATGGATCTCAGCAAACTATTCTTAAGAGCACACAGAGAAGACTAATATGAAGTCTGAAGACGGGGAGTGATTTGTTCAGAAGCTATTTTCATTTGTATTCTGTCTGACCTAGATATTTAAAATTGAACACGGTTCGTACATTTAAGAAAATCAGCTTTTTAATTCAAAGGTCTTAATTTGCCTTTTTGGGGGGAGACAGTCTAGTCCAAATAGAGACTATATTAGTGACTGACTCATAAACCCCTGCAATGGAAGAAGGTTCAGTAAAGATGGGCAAGGGCGATGTGCCCCTGAAGTTTAGAGAATAACGTAAGATGAGACTGACCCACAGCTGCTGCAAAGAAGAGAATTTATCTATACACAAAGGGGAGCAGAGAACTGACTTTGTTTTAGATAAACATCTATCAAGAGTTGAATAGTTCATTAAAAGAGAGTGAAAGTCTCTCTCAGTTAGCCAAATACAGCTCAGCCACAGAGTATACACAGAGTATAAGAACTAATTGAAATTCACTTTTGTTTAACTATCTAAAAGCTTTGAATACATTCTTTACTTTTACTGTGGGTTGTTCTGCCACTCTAGCTAAACAAAATTGATTTCACTATTCTGAGCCAACTTTCTACAGGAAAGCCCTTAACACTTAAAAAGAATGAAGTAAAACAAAGGCCATTTTTTATCATTGTTCACTTGACAACTGGAAAATTAACATTTGTAATTCAAACCAGAATTTTATAGTTAACGGTCGTATGTGGGCTCCATACATATGGAATAGGCATGTAAGATATTTAAAAGCTTATATTTCTAAAGACAACATATTTAAAACTAATGTGACAAATTGTAAGATATTATAAGCACAGCATGTAATTGGGTACATAATGGCCTAGGTCCATCAATGTCCATCAAATCATGTATCCTAGCATGGCCTAAAATAAAAGACATATGTAAAGTGATTTGGAAAAGTAAAAATAGTTACTCTTCCATATACCAACCAGCTAGATAGATCTCCAACACAGATACATAGACCTACCTTAATCTCACTTCAACACAAAGCTAACCCTTGTAAACATTAGCAAGGATGGGAAAGTGAATAACAAAAAACTCTAAGGCCCACACAATATCAGTGGGGCAAAGAAATGCTTTAAAAAACAGAGAGAAAGAAACAAGTTCATCCTTATGATATTCCAACTGAATAATAATTCAATCAGTTTTAAAAAAAATCTGCTTTGTTCCATTTTTCAACATAAAAACAATTGATTTCGAAATAAGTTTGAAGCTTTAATTATAGCATTTTCTGTTGCTGATGAAAGTACACCACTTTTGCAGTTGTGCTGCCAACTCTAGGATTGGCTTTGCTGTGAGCTGTCTAACAGTTATCAATACTACACAGCAGTTTATTTTCCAAAGTGAAGAATAGGAAATCACAGCTGAAACTATATGGGAAATCAAACTCCAGCAGCGTTAGGTGCTCAGCATTCTCAACTGCTAGTCAACACTCGTAGGATCAGGCTCTCATGTAGGCAAACCATAATTATCTGAGTTACAGTGTTGTTCAAGCTAGCATATCTGTTCTTGCAAAACCTGATAGTCACAAAAAATGACAACTTCTAATCTGAGATGTGACACCTACCGCAGATAGAGCTCCTTAGCAGCATGCTGTTCCCAGCAAATATTAAACCACCTACTGACACACCTGATTTTCTCTAGTAGCTTTCCACCAGAGAACGATTTAATCTATCCCTGCTGAGTTCTTGAGAGCTGACAAGAATAAAAGCTGAGGTGATATGGCTGGAGGCCATATTAATTTTTTACATCATGAAACATACATTAACAAGTATTTTTTAAACATACTTTGAAGTTATAACTTCTCCAAGTTCTAACTAACAAGCTAAATTCCTATCCTAGGAAAGGAGTGGGGGGGGGGGAGGGGGGAGAAGTTATAACTTCAAAGTATGTTTAAAAAATACTTGTTAGTGTATGTTTCATGATGTAAA